>NC_056525.1:88417023-88588294 GCF_019175285.1 Sceloporus undulatus
TATTATTATTATTATTATTATTATTATTATTATTATTATTATTATTATTATTAACCTTTATTTATAAAGAGCTGTAAATTTACACAGCCCTGTACATACAGTTTTTTAATTAGACGGTTCCCTGCCCTCAGGCTTACAATCTAAAAAGACACCACACAAAAGGAGAAGGGAGTAGTGGTGGGGAAGGGGATGAGGTCCAGCAGTTCCTCTCTACCTCCAAGGCCTGGACCAAGGCAGATGGACTGGAGGGAGGGCTTGGCTTCATAATGGATGGTTAATCTTCATCCAGGGAGGCAAGCAACAATTATGCCTGGGAACTCATCTCTGAACAGGACGGTCTTCAAGTCCGTTGTGAAGCTGCTTAAAGAAGTGATGGCTCTTGTTTGTGGGGGAAGAAGGTTCCAGGAGTGAGGGGCAGCGAGTGAAAAGGGGCAAATCTGAGATGGGGCAAAGGAAATCCTGGGCTGGGACAGCAGACCTTGACTACCAAAACGGAGGGCCCTGGTGGGAAGGTGAGGAGAAAGATGGTCTGATAAGTAAGGAAGGGCCAGCCCATGGAGGGCTTTAAACGTGGACAGCAGGAGCTTATACTGAATGCAGAAAGGGAGGGGGAGCCAGTGAAGGGATGCCAGCAAAGGAGAGATATGGTCAGAGCGGTGGGTGGATGTGATAATGCGTGCAGCTGAATGCTGGACAGAAATTAAAGGATAGAGGTATAACCTTTTTAAGGGAAATAGGCCAAACAGGAAAAGAGAAGGTATATAGCATCATATGTTAAAGATCTTTACACCTGTGAAGAGACCCAGGACTTGAATCCTGGAATCCAGGTGGAGATCATCTAAATAAAAAAGGCAAAGGAAACAACAGGGATGCTATTGTTGGAGTCTACTACAGACCCCCAAGTTAAACCGAGGAATTGAATGATGCCTTTCTAGAACAGATGGCCACACACTCAGAAAGGAGAGATGTAGTAGTGATGAGTGACTTCAACTATCCTGATAGTTGCTGGAAATCAAACTCGGCTAAAACTTTAAGGTCTAGCAAATTCTTCACTTGCCTGGAAGACAATTTCATCCAGGATGAATGGCCAAAGAAGAGGGAACAAGGGATCAGCTATTTTAAATCTGATCCTAACCAACAAGGATGACTTGGTTAATGGGGTGCAAGTGGTGGGATCCTTAGGTGGGAGTTTTGTTATACAGTGGAAAGGAGAAGCCAGGCATAGTCAGACACACATTTTAGACTTTTGTAAAGCTGATTTCAGTAAACTTGGGGAAATACTGGGTATGATCCTCTGATTAGGAATAGTAAAAGGGAAGGGACTTCAGGATGGATGGGAGTTTCTCAAAAAGCAGATATTGAAGTCATAATTTCAAACAGTTTCAATAAGGAGGAAAAATGACAGGTGTCAAGAAACTGGGATGGTTGACCAAAGAACTTTTAAATGAGCTACATTTTAAAAGGGACATGTAAAAGAAACGGAAAAGGGGAAATCACCGAAGAGGAATTCAGACAAATAGCTAGCATGTGTAGGGTCAGAAGTCAGAAAAGCTAAAGCACAGAATGAGCTCAGGCTTGATAGAGAGGTTAAGAACAATGTTTTTTTAAAATGTCCATAATAAAAGGGAAAAGAAGGAAATGGTAAGGATCATGACTTGTCCTGTTTATTTCAGCAGTCTCTTTTAAGCACTGCTAAACCTGATACATAATTACTGTGATCCATGAGACCAGTGCTTATCAATTTTTCATCATTTATGCTTATATACTGCATTCTCAGCAGTACATAAAATGTTAAGTAATAATGGTTAAATGAATGAGCAAATCTAGATTTTGTTTTTGGTCATCTTGTGTTCAGTGCCACATTGACTCAGTCCCAATGAAAATGAGTGTCATACCCTTTAACTGCCCTGAATTGGATGCGATAGTCCTGATTAATCCTCTGACATCCCTCTTTTTCATCTGCTTTTAAAATGTTTTCGCTTTTCTCTCTTTCTCCTACTTTTCCCCTCTGCCCACTTCAGTTGCTACAAAAGTGCAAAAAAGATCACTTACACACATAATTCTGCAATCTATTCTCCTTCCCAAAGCTTTGGGGGAAAAGTGGCAATTGATTATCTGAGAACTTTCAGATAGCCCAGCAAGCACTCATCAGGTTGCATCAGTGTGATTATGTTGTTAAAGAAATCTCAGCAGTTAGAAGTCCCAGGAGAATCATAGAATCGTTGAGTTGGAAGAGACCACAAGGGCCATCCAGTCCAACCCCCCTGCCATGCAAGAAATCTCAATCAAAGCATACCCGACAGATGGCCATCCCAATCTTGGGATGTGTAATTTGGTGTGGTACATAGTCTCTACTGTAGTTCAAGGGAATTCAGTAAGGAACTCAATTAGAGAATTCTAAGTACTTCACTGAAGCACAAACTCCAGGATACTGATGAATGTGATCCATTACAATTAAAGTGGTATCAAAGTGATATCTACAGTCAAACCCACTTTGCCTCTTTTAGACTTAGTTTTAACACAGAGTGGCTTCTTGTTACACACGCACAACCCTACCTTAATTCTTCTGTCCTGTGGTGGGGAGGGGAACACGAGTCCTCTTTACTCCTTCCCCACATGGGCCTCCCTAGCTCCTCCCACTGATGCGCATCACTAAAATGTCAGCTGTCAGTGTGACAGGTTTTACGATATATTGCTTGAATCAACAGCTGATAGCTCTGTACAGCAGTGATGGCTCTACTTACCAAGAGCTGTACTTATGTAGAACCACACAGATAGTTCTACTTACAGAAGTCTTAGCATCAGAGATTATGGAACTGGTAGAAATTCTGGATCTCTTTGCAATTAGAGCCACTGGACTCCCTGAAAGGTTATTTAATAGAATCCCAAAGCCATAATGCTGTATTGTCTTATTGTAACATGTAGAGCATGAAATTTAAAAGGATACTAAGCTTTGTAGCTCTCCTGAGCTGCTAAAACATTAAAGCTACATAAAAAGCTGTAAGCTGGAAATTCTCTTTTCAAATCTTGCTTCCTCTGTAAACATACTAGGTGATTACTATCCTACTGGCATAAAGGTTTTTGTTTGCAATAGGAGAATAACAAATACATCTACTACTGCAATGGTTTTTGACATACAAACACTCATCCACATTTCTTGTGTTCATAATAAACACATAAGTGATATGGAGTTATATGTATTAAGTAATGAAAAAATTCTTATTTTTTATTTTAAAGGCCATTATTTTTTATTTCGCTTAGTATGAATGTATGTAGACTAGTAACTTGTGTTGATTTCAGGTTGTAAATGTAGACTTAAGTTTTGGATGCCCAGTCTCCTATGCTGTGACAGTGTTATTTATTTGTCTTTAATTTGATAGTTTCTCTTCTCTACTGTTGCTATAGAAACATTCACTACTCATAGATAACATTGTACTGGAAACAGTCTCTCAGAGGAATGGTAGTTGTAATAGTGATGCTGTACATCCCATTACATATACTCATTTCATTTCTTTGATTGCATTAGTTGTTTTCATCATATGCTGTTCATGGGTGCTTTTGGATTGCCCTAAAAACAGGAGTGAAAAGAGAACTAAGAAGCACATAGAAAAGCAAAAAAACAATGAGGAGACAAGCTCCACATGCTCTGGGATGGTCAACTGTTTATTCAGTGTTTAAAAAGCCCAACACATTTTGGCCACAAAGAGAAAGGCCTTCTTTGGGGGCCTTCAAAAGAACTCAGTGGAGATGTAAATACTCTCCAAACTACAGGACCATGGAAAATAAAGGTGCCTTCTCTTTATTTTGTTTTTGGATCCCTTCTCAAAATGTATTTTTCTAAGACAGTTTGTACTAAACCTGTGGATATCTTGTTGTTTTTGACTTGAATGGTGCAAATTGCACTGCATATGGATTGGCTCTTGGAGAATCAGTTTGCTTTAGGTCACTTCTCTCCAGAATGAAGAAGAGCCATTGTTGAGTCAGTCAACCAATTACAAATACACCTAAGAGTTGCATTGTCTAGTTCACTTTTTACTAGCTTGTTTGCATAATGTCATGAGGATATTCATGAGGACATTCATGGGGACCTTGTCAAAGGTCTTGCTGAAATCAAGATATGCTACATCCACAGTGTTCCTTTCATCTGCCAAGCTTCTAACTCTGTCAAAAAAGGAAATACAATTAGTCTGGCATGACTTGTTTTTGAGAAACCCATGTTGACTTTAGAGATTGTGACATTTCTTTCTAAATGTTTACAGAGTGGTTAATGATCTTCTCTAGAATCTTTCCTGGCACTAATGTCAGGCTGTCTGGCAGATAATTGTTTAGGACCTCTCTGTTTTTGTAGATGAGGACAACACTTGTCCTCCTCCAATCTGCTGGGATATCTTCTGTTGACCAGGGGTTTGCAAAGATTTTTGCCAGTGGTTCTGAGTACCTTGTATTTTATTGTATTTCATTCTGTAACCCACCTTGATTCCCTCGGGAAAAGGCGGGGTATTAATAATAATAACAACAACAACAACAACAACAACCTCTGCCAGTTCTTTCAATACTCCTGGATATAGTTCATTTGTCTTTGGAGACTTGAACTCATTTAGAATAGCTGGGTATTCCTGTACTACTTCTTCATCTGTTCTGTGCTGCAATTCATCTAATGCATGTTCTGCTCTGTTTTTCCCTGCACTGTTTTCCTTCTATGAAAAGAATGAGACAAAGAAGCTGTTGAGTAGTTCTGCATTCTCCCTGTCCTTTTAGCATTTTGCCAAAAGGACTCCAAAACACTCCTATCTGGCAGGAAAGTTACATCTTCTTAGTTTATGCCTTTGGCATTCTTCCAAATATGGCTGTTTGGGTAAAAGACACAGAAGGTTAACATCATTCCTGTCCATTCCAAGTATATGAGAATAAAATTTAAAAAGTTTTCTAGTGTAAAAATGGTTGCTTCACTTTCTTGTGAGCCTTTTGAATCTGGTGTTGTCAGCTGGATCAAGGTCATCTGGCTACCCTATCACCAGGTTGTACCAGTGTAGCAATTAGATATCTCTGTTACAAGATAATTTCCAGTGGTTACTTAATGAAAAAAATAATTTGTGTGATGCACCTCTTTTGTGTCTAATCCTTGTAAGTGATACAGAAATTGTGCTGTTTCCCCCCCTCCTGTTGTATGGTTTACAAGGCAGATTGAGGGCCATATGGTTGTAGATCATGTTGTTTTGGCTATATAATTGCTGAAATGTGGATAATAGGTATGCCATTAGTATATGTCAGAGGGTGGAGGTTCCAGGGCCAATTTTCAGTTCCCAGGATTGGCCATGGGCCACACCAGTTCCATGATCAGAAGACAATTTCTGTTTTTGTATAAACAAAAAAACTGAAGGAACATGGTATGGGGAAGTTATGAGAATCCAGGAACCAAAATGCAACAAACCTGTATGATACATGAAAAATCATGTCCTATGAATATATGTGTTATATTTCTTTCTTTATTTTTTAGAGAAAATCCGGCAAAGATATGCAGATCTGCCTGGGGAGTTGCACATTATTGAGCTTGAGAAAGAAAAAAATGGACTGGGACTCAGTCTTGCTGGTAACAAGGATAGGTCTCGCATGAGCATCTTTATTGTTGGTATCAGTCCAGATGGCCCTGCAGGGAAAGATGGAAGAATGCGCATAGGAGATGAACTTTTAGAGGTACATTTTCTTTTTAAAGAAAGTAAAAGAACTAAAAAAATAGACTTATTGGGAAATGTAGGTATCAATCAGAATCAATTTTTATTAATGCTTAAGCAAAGGCCATTTGCATGATTAAAATGTAAAACCGATGACAGAAATTCAGAATTATAAAATGCTCCATCAAATAACTAACATCCAAATTTTATACATTAAACATAATAAAATTCCAGACAATTAAATAAAGCAACATTAAAAACAACTTCAAAGTTTAGGTAAGATCATCCCCATGACAATCAACTGCAATGTCTGGAAATGTAGGTAGGTAGAAGGGGTCTCACTGAAACAGTGACACTCTCTGTCTCTTCCTCCCCCCCCCCCCCCCCCCAGGAAACAAATTAGATCCCATGACTTATTCTAGGCAATTGTGAAATTTGTTAAGAGGCAATACAAGATAATGTGGACATTTCCAGATGTACTATGGCTCTTTCTGTCTGAGATTCTGGAGACTCATTGCCAGTCATATTAATAAGGACTGGGCTAGACAGACTGGTATGACCTGGTATGACCAGCTATGAACTTCCGAGCTCATATTCTTAGCCACCAATGCTTTAATAGTTCTTGTGGATTTTATTCCACCACTATCACCCAGAACTCTATCTGAACAGCATATGACATGTAATGGGTGACCTTCTTTCTCAACACTGTATACAGATTAAAAAGAAAACTTGGGACAATTCCTGAGCTTGGGACAATAATTTTTTGCATTATGTCACCCAGGGGAATGTGGGCAGCTGAAGTTGAAAAAGTAACTCTATCAGGCTCTGAACAATCCCTTGCACTTAGCTGCCCAAAGTGAGTCCCTTTGCAGCTCTGTTGTGTGGTTCTTTTAACTGTAAATGCCAGGCGTTGAACCTGGGGCCTTCCTCTCAGCTATGACTCTTCCACCACAGTTGATGGCCTTACTAGGTGTCTTAGGCTAGGCATCATTCTCTCAGTCTCTTGCCTTCCAGCTGGGAATCAGATTATTGCCCTACCACAAAGATCTGTTATAAGCATTACCAATATTTTAAAGGCTTGGATATAATATATAAACAGTAATAGCTGTCATAGTTGGGAAAAGATGTAACTTGTTTTCTTATATATATTCCCCCACAGGAGAGTATTTCAGAGTAAAACTTAGTAATTGCAGAAGTTTATTAATGCAGTATTTTCTACTTGGTGGCTACACAGCTCTGCCAAAAAAGAATGCCTGCAGAAATGCTGAAACTATCTATAAATATAAATAAGTGCCCTGGGATCTTATAATTACAAGTTTCTAACATATAGTATAGGTTTGTTTTGCTGTAAAATAGTGTTCCCTTTTCTCCTCTGTTGGAGTGATAAAATGATATTAAAAGTGTCTTGCAGTCATAAAAACTATGAGAGGAAACTTTGAAATCTCGAGTTTTTTGTGATGTTTCATATTTCAGCAGGATGGGATTCTCAAAAAATAACAATTAAATCTCTAAACATAAGGTGTTATCTTCACTCCTACAACACAAAAGATGACCATGGCACACATGTACTATTGAAAATCATTAGAGTCAGCTCTTAACATTGTTAATCCCTTAATATCAGTATTGACCCGGAAGGAGACAAAATCAAACCACTACATGCCAGCTAGAAAAGATTAAAATTGTGCTTTAAATCTGAACAGTGTTTAGAGCCCCAGGGCTGGTACTTCTCAGCACTTCAGTTCTGAGAAGGAAATAAAAACATAGAAGACTACATCTAAATGTGTTTTCCTGCCTATGAAGTAAAATCATTTCATTCCAATTCTGAAATGGAGGGGACAAAGCTTTCATGCAAGAAGTAGTGTCTCTGGTATAGATACAAGTTCAAGCACTTCTAATTTTTTTAAAAATGTATACATTAGTCATAAAAAAGGTATGAGGAAACTGTGGCTCTCTTGATGTTGTTGACTGACAGCTACTAATATTGTTCACCATTGTTTACTCTAGCTGTGGCTGATAAGAGTTGAAGTACTACTTCACCTGGAGAGCTACATATTCTAAGATGTAGGCAATATTTTATGATTAACATACTATAATAGTGATATTTGCTTGACTAAGTAGTATCTGATGACTGACTTTAGGAACCTAAACCACCTCATCTCTGAAGATGCCAGCCACAGCTGCTGGTGAAACATGAGGAAAAAAACTCTTCTCGAACATGGCCTCATAGCCCAACCCCCTCCCAAAAGAACACCTAATCGATTGAACTTGGAATGCGAAGCTACATGGTGGGAGCTCTAAGATGTATAATCTAATCTCAGCAGAAAACTTCCCAGACATTTTAGATCATACTGTGCATTTTTATATTAGTCTAATGTTAGCATGCCGGCTATTGCATTCATAATACTTTCTTGAAACTAATTTAACATAAACCATTTGAATATGAGTGCATACATTTTGAGAATAGAATAACTATATTCTTTTATAGAAGGAAGGCTACAGAGCATAATCAGAAAGCAAGAGAACGTTATTTTGGCCACTCTGAATTGCTTTTTAATCCTGTTAATTATGTTTAGCTTATCTATTGAGCTTCTATAGGCTTCACTTTAGCTGGTGGAAGTATTATCTTTGTTAGTTGTTTTTCAGGGGAAATTGTAGCTTTAACGAAATGTAAACAACTTAAGACATAGTCATGACGTAAGTTCTTGAATAACAAGTACAAGAGTTAACCCTGAGTGTCTGGCCAAAAGGAAGTGTTTTCACAAAAGGAAGGGAAAAACAATTTTCCTCTTGGGATAATTCCCTAGAGTAATTATCCTCCACATCATGATACATGGCCACAATTTCCTCTTCCTTAAATTTCACCTATTAGTTTTCATTACCTTACCACATCCGCCTTCTGTGAGATATTTATGATGTCATCCTACTCTGAGAGTTTTGCTTACTAAGGTTGCCCTTGTGTTAAATCTTGTTTTAATCTTTGTTCATAATTTAGCCACTCTATTCCCTAACTGGTAGTTCCATTTATTTCTCTCCGTCTCCCTTGAGCTTAGCTTTTCTTCTCCTTCATTTTAATGTGCATTACTCATAATGAGCCCTGGTCAGCAGATTTTAGCATTACAGTAGGCAAGGGTTCTTCCCTCCATAAAGCCTGCAGGAAAGTGCAAAGCAAATGATACTTTTATTAGTTTAGAAAAAGAGATACCAGGACAGGCTCACTAAGGATGCATATTTGGGCATAATAAAATAATTTTTAAAAACTGCTTTTTTGCCAAAATGTCTTTCAGTGCAGATAATAACAATAATATTAAAAAAATAAAATTGATAAAAATAAAAGGCCACATTTGATTAAAATCTGGTTAATGCCAAGTTTCTGTCTGAATAGAAAGGTCTTTTCCTGTATTGGAAGTAGGACATGATGGGGCTAGACTAGTATTCCTCACCTGGGATTTCCAAAGCATCTGAGTGACTGCCATGATAGTCTGCTCTCGCATCCCCACTAACCTTACCTCCAAAGAGAATGGATAGCTTTTCTTGAATTAATAACTCAAAACAGCTTTACATTGGAGAATATAGTTTTTCAAACTGTATAGGGGTTAATAGGTCACAACCAGCATTTTGTAGAATGTACAAGTTTGCATTGGGAAGGCATGCATCTGTGTTTCTAGCCTTTTCTGAGAGATTTCTTCCTTGAAACTAAGCCATCTTTAACTGCCCTGTCATGACAGTCTGGTACAGCTGTTGGGACTACCATAGATATATCATTCTTTTTATTTGTTTGTTTTTAAACTATTATATCTGTGACTACATAGCTTTTGTTGAATGCAAATGTATCAACAGCAATGTGGACAAGTGTGTATGTAAGAAAAAGAAGAAAAGAGAAATACCACTGGATTGGTTGTGAACACTATTAGAAAAAAACAGTTAGTTATTATATTTACGCTTATCAGGCAGATAACTAGAATAGTAGATTATTTCAAAGATTGCTAGGAGGTACAGGGATATGATGAATAATATTGTTACTATTGGAATGACCTCCAAATTTCTTTAAACCAGTTGTTTGATTGGCCATTTCTGTACTTTTTTACTTGTTTTAACTTCTCTGTAGGTGCTAATTCCCATATCTTACTCTTCCATTCATATAGTAAAAAAATACATGATTCATACATAATACATAATGACTAAGGATATAATATGGAAGCAAATACTGCTAAACAAAGAGGGACTTGATTCTGAGAATCAGAATTGTTAGCAGAGCTGCTTTTTCCTCTAGAATTTGTAATTACCTATTCCAACTTGAAATAGTTGGAATAGGTAATTACAAATAGAAATAGAAATTGAAAACTATAGTTTAAATACCCTAAAGGCACAATGAGACTTAAGCATCCATGGATTTTGTTATCCATGGGAGGTTCTTGAACCAAATGCCAGCTGTTACCAAGGGCCCACTGTATTTGGATGGGAGACTGTCAATGAATACCATATGCTACAGGCTATATTTCAGTTGAAGGAACTACCAAAACACCCTTTGAGTACTCCTTGCCTAAGAAAACCCTATAAAATTCATGGGATCACCTTAAGTTGAGAGGCAACTTGAAGGCATACACAAACACACATGGTTTAATTTGCTTGCAGACACAGGCTTTCTTAGCAAAAAACATCAGTGTATAAGTTGCTTCACATGAGATGCTGCCAGATTGGTAGGATTTCTAGGAATGTGCGCTCAAACTGGTTAATGTTGAGTATATGTGCTCTTCATGCATTTTTGCACACTATCATACTTTAAAAAGCAACTCTTGTAGAATACTGATCTCTACTTCTGAAAGGATATGAGTAATATGAGGAAAACTCTGATATGGTTTGACATTGTAATAGGTTTGCAGGAAATGGGATTTATATCTCCTCCGTGCTACAGTGTTTGTAACTTTTATCTCATTCATTCTCTCTGTAGTTTGATTTGAAGTGGAAGATGGCATAAACTGTGTTTAAGCAATTTATCTTACTCCCACGATTGTTACCAAGCCATAATTATTCTGAGTGATAACCAAATGTAAAATCTTGTCTTTCAAGGCAGAAATAACAACACTTCCTTTTCCCTCCCATTTTATTCTTGCTTATGGCTGAAAATAAGGTTAAAATAAGAGTATATGTGATGGTGATGTTTTTTACTAAAAAAAACAAGTAATACAAGTACAAAGCAATACTTAACCCTTTGTTACTATTATTTGTAATTGTGTTAAATGTTCTTTATAAAACAGATAAATAACCAGATCTTATATGGAAGAAGTCATCAGAATGCTTCTGCAATAATAAAGACTGCACCATCAAAAGTCAAACTGGTATTTATACGGTAAGCGTGGCATAATCATTAACACTTGGGATCCCCTACTCCTGTATTACTGGCTTGAACTGCAAAATAAGTGCAAAATAAGGGAAATTTGGTTTTCAGAATAACATTTTCATTTAAGAACCTGTCATTTAAATGTTTTTCTCTGCCTTTCACAGTTTACATTCTTTTTATGATATAGCCTCTCCTTCTGATGCTGCTGTTGTCTGAGTCAACTGACAACTAATATGTCATTGTGAACTGCTTTTGAGCCATAGCTTTTCAAATTACTTTAAAATCATAGTGGTTATGATAGGCCATTTAGAGTGTAACCTGATTTGGGATCTGAAAACCTACCTACTATCCTAACAGGAGGACAGTAGCCTAAGAGAAGATAGGATTCCATTAGACAAATTGGATGGACACATCTTGAGCTCTTTGGGTAGAATAGGACAATAGTCTAAATAAACCTTACTTCCTTTTTATGTTATTAATTACCGTAACACCAATAAATTTTCCTTATGTAAGAAAGGTCTTGCTTTTCATAATGTTACTGTAACTAGTAAATCCAAGGTCCCAGTATAAATATGTTTAAATGTGTGTTAAGGCTGAAAACTTTTGAAAAGTACATGTGAATATTCCAACTCCAGTGAGGAATAGAATGCTGTTGTCTAAACCTACACTGCATCTCCTTAAAATAGTATTTGCGTAGAATTTATGAGATTTGTTATCCATAGCATGTATTATAGTTTGGATTACATACCACTATTTAATCAACAAGGGGTTCACCTTGCTCCAGCTAGAGGCATTACACATGCAGAGGAAGGCTTCCTTTCACTCTCAGATTCTCAGGTAGATGGCAAGTTGGTCTGCACAGACAGGCCACCTGCTTCTGGTTGTCCTTTCACATTTGAATAGAAAAGGTTGTGCATGTGGACTGCTTGCAGAAAGAATAAAATTCCACAAATCAGCTATCTGGGAAGATGAACAAGAAAGTGGTTTCAGTTGTTACCTCTTGCTTCTCCACCTATCTTGCCAAACATACTACTGATTTCATTTCTGTTGAGAAATGTGAGAGAGAGTGCTAAATATCTCAAGCAGAGTAATCAAATTGGTAAGGCAGAAGCTGAACAACAACCAGTCCCACACCTACTTGTCTATTCACTGTATCTATCAGAGAAACAAGCAAACTCAGTTTTCTTTGTAAAACATATTAAAGTAGCTTTACCTGTTTTTTTCATGGTCAAAGACATGGTCCAGTGGAAAAGTGGCTTCAAGTTAGAATGATGCAGGAAGAGAATGTGTGTTGAAAAGCGAACAAGCAGGAATTTAGCAAACATGCAAACTAACAGTTAATAACTGCAGTGACATAAATGTTGCTAACACAAATCTGAACCTCTTTGAAAGAGCATCTTAACAGGTAGTGTTGATTGCTCTCATGCCCTTTACATTGGGATGGAGTCTCATTATCTATGCTTTTTGATAGGTAGCTCAGAAGTTGTAAAAGAGCACATTGAAGGCATTGCCAAAAAGATAACCACATGTGTAGTTTATACACTTTGTTTTCATCACAGGGTTTGGAAGGCAGGGAAAATTTTAAGAGAAAGAAAGTAGCCTTGTTGAGGAGGATTCCTTCCCTTTGTGGCCTGAAGTATCTGTCTGGCAGCTCTTCCTTTTTCTTCTCCATTATGTTATGTATCTTTTCTGTAAAGGAAGGGAGGCAACTTGAGTTGGTGATAAGCATCCCTGACAGGTTTTTTTAGGTTGGGGGGGGGCACTGAATTTGACTCACTTGCCAGCACATCATGCATAGGATTTTGTTTGTAGGGCTACAGCGGTTTCACTGATGTACATTCATCTTTGGCTTTGCCTATTATGCTAAATTCTGCACCTGTGGAAAATGCTATCCATTTCATTGATAGTTTTTAGAGTCTACATTGGCTAGCAGATTTTTTATTGAATAAATATTACTCTCTTATTGGCTTGGATCCAATGATTCATTGCTTGAGCAGAAGGAGTTTTTGCCTTATGTATGTGCATAGATATGAGCATGAGTTCAGCCACCAGTGCTGCATTAGATTGTATTCTGGGGTGACTCCTGAACCTTTTCATGAAGACAAAGCAATGGAACAGGAAAAGTAGACAGGGAAGTTCTGCTTCATGATCAAAACTCCACTTGAGTTCTTAACATCTGAGCCATTGTTACTAAGACCTTGCTGAAGGGCTAATAAAGAATTATTAGTTGATCTGTAGGTTGCATCAATGACAGGAGGGAATCTGTCTGCTTTAAAGCATTATTTTGCTGATAGCAAAATAGCTCACATCACAGATGGAATGCCATATCTGTGGAATACCAATAGGCCAGCTGTCACTGGGGAAAGGTAGGGAAAGAAACATGAAGATATTACTTGATAGATATGAAAAAGGTTTCTTAGAATACAGTTTTGAAATTCTGCTGCCATAATGTCTCATTTTAGCCATGCTAGCTGGGAACTGATGGGAGTTGCACTTCCAAAAAATGAAGAAGGTATCATTTTGCTACTTGGTGCCTTCCTGATTTTTTGAAGTGCAACTGCCATCAATTCTCAGCTCGCACAGTCAAAATGAAAAATCATGGCAGAAGAATTTCAAAACCTCTAGAGTACTATAGAGTGAATAATGATTAAGAATAACTCTGAGGTGTGAATAGGCAAGTTCATGTTCATCTTTTAACTCACAGATGACCCCACAGATACAGGTAAGCAATCTGTTTTTTCAAACTTCATCTCAGCCATGATATCAGAGGCTTAGTAATAAAAAAGAGACATAAATATTAACTCAGTTTACATGGTTATTGTAAACATTATGGGACTAATTACACGAGCTTCTAAAACCATTTAATACATTCGGCATTCAACTCTCATAAATGGCAAGGGTGCAAAAACCCTGTGAAAGTGGACACAAATCTCTCTAGGACCCTCAAGCCATATATTGACCTGTACTGACAGGGTGGCTGGACCTGGCTGTACACATATTTCCTCACTCGCTTGCTCACTTACACATTCAGGCAAGATGGGGAAAAAGGAAGGGACAGAGGCAGGAAGAGGGAGAAAGGAGACACCCATCCCATCTCCTTCCTTCTCCCACATGAGTGACTAAGGGAATGCACACACCCTCCCTCCTCACAATTTCCTGTGCCATCCCCTTCCCACTGACCACCAGTGTGAGTGAGTGATGGAACACACATACCCTATTTCCTCAAGCTCTCTCATCCCATCCTATCCCCTTCTCTCCACCCTACATGAGTGAGTGAACGAAGGAATGCATCTTCCATCCACGAGCTCCTCCATTCCATCCCTCCCCCCCCCCCCCTTGGGGGGGGGAAAAGGGGAAGGGGGGAAGGAACACACACATCTTCCCTCCTCATTCTTCTCCATCCCATCCCCTTCCCCATCGATGCACCCATGCAAATAAGCAATGGATTGTGCATCCCCCCCCGATGCACTCACCCTTTTCAGGTGAGTGAGCAAGCAAGAGAGAGAATGTGTGCCCTTTTGGGCCCAGCCACCCCATCAGTTTGGTTTCCTCCCAGAGATATCTTTGTTATCATAGGCACTTTATAGATGGGCCCTATTGGGTGCTGTCGTTAGTGTCCGCACATCATGGCACGGTTGTGACGCCGCAAGAAGAACCCGCAACTGTGCCGCAAGAAGAATCCGCTTTTTGCGAGTTCTTTTTGCTGCGATTCCCTCATGCAGCAAAAAAGGGTGGCGGCGGCAGACCTCCCTTTTGGGCGGTCTGTAAAACGCCATAGTCAGCATTAAAAGTGTAACAGGGAAGTAGTGGAGGTGGCAGCCAATAGTAATCCACAAATAATTAAATCCCCAATTCTTAACTCGCCAATGTGAAGTACATGCACCAAATCAAGTGACTGAAATACTTATGTAACTGAAGATATATCTCAGAATGTAATCCTTAATTTCATGTTACTAGATCTCATATGACTGGGGGGAACAAAGCTAGTGAAATGAAGAATTACTTGCTATCCTTGGCAATACAGTGCATCTGGAAGAGATTAATGATTTTGATTCCAGTCTACTCTTACTTTTCCCAGCTACTGAAAATATCATGTAC
This sequence comes from Sceloporus undulatus, assembly GCF_019175285.1. Lineage (NCBI taxonomy): Eukaryota > Metazoa > Chordata > Lepidosauria > Squamata > Phrynosomatidae > Sceloporus > Sceloporus undulatus. The sequence continues at coordinate 88,432,132 of NC_056525.1, forward strand.
ATTGCTTAATTACATTGGAAAATATTCTAATTGTAACAAGAAATATATGAAACAGGATACAAGAAGGATTGGATGATAAAGCAGTGCTACTCAAAGTGGTGGGTCATGGACTGATGCCAATCTCTGAGCCATCAGTTGCCAATCCCTGGAGTGTTTCCATGAAAGAAACAATTAATGCCATGGATACAAATATGGTAGAAATATGGTAAAAGTCTTGCACATGTGATACTGGAAATGAAAAGACAGTGGCAACTGTTTGCATGTGTACTGAATTTTTATTGTTACCCTCTGTAATTGCAACTGTTCTGGTTAGATGCCCTCATTTGCTTGTGTTATCATCAAAGGACTGTTGTCATTACTCTGGTTAAAAATAGAATGTGTTACAGTTGCTGAGTGGTAATGCAAAAAGACATATATTGTTTGTGATGCTTTCTCTTTGAAACAACCTCTTTTGAAGCCGCACTGAAGTCATTTGAATATGTCTATTCCCAGCAGAAGGAGGTTATGTGCTGCAACCTCTTCTTACCTAGTCTTATCCTTTCTTTTTGTTATCTTTATGCCATTAAAAAAATACCACCTCTTTCAAAGGATGCAAAGTGCAGATTTAATAACTATGGAGAAAAGCAGATGACACTAGTGCACTTAACATTGCTCAAAATAATGACAGAAATCCAAAGAGCACATTAGGATGCAGTTAGTCATACTTGACAAAGGGCACCTGTTGAAAATGGAAACACTGTGTTGTGTTGTTTAGCATGTTGTGACTTCACGTTATAATCCTCTCTTTCCATATTACTGACTGGCCTTACTCCATATCATTGTCTTCAGTAGGTTGACTGCTGCCTTCTATGACAAGCATGTGTTTCCTTTGAAAGAGATGGTAATTTTAATGACATATATGATATGCATGTATATGTATACGTACATGTACATGTATGGTATACAGGGAAGATATATGCTTTCCTCACCTCCCTCTATAGCTCTTCATATTGTGTTGAGAAAAGGCTTTTGCTAAATTTCATCTGATATTTGGGAGAGGAAGTCAGTGTATTTCAGGGACAGTGTTTCGTATGCAGGCATAGCTTTCACTAAAAAGCCCTTTCATTGTCCAAACAGAAAAAGATAATAACTAGTTTAAATTATAGGCTGTCTGAAGGTATTATTGTGGTATCAGATCTTCTCATTAGAGGCTGCATCAAAAGTTGGGAATATTTTATGCTGATTTCCTTAGTGCTTGTGCTGATTATGTGTTTTATTATTTTTAAAAAACATCAACCAACAACTGGCAGAACCTAAACTGGCACTAGACAAAAAATACTAGAGATTATGGGGCTTAAATATGCTGATTAATTCTCATCAGCAAGAGCTATCTCCTAATTGCTTTGGGTACTTGGGGAAACAAAAGAAGCTAGAAAATTATTGTTTAACATGCTGTAGTGTTTGAGATGAAGATGCTTGGAAAATCAAGCACAACTGAATATCATGCACCCTTTGATATTGTACATGCCTTTAGGTACCTGCTATGTACTCCTTTCTATGTGGCTTGATGACCTTGGTCACTGTAGTTCAAAGACTGTAAAGCTTTGAAAAAAAAGAGTTGGATGAAAGCATAATGAACATTCTAATCAGATACTTTACTATTTCTATGGATCTTCAAATGCAGCAGCATTTGAAGACCCTCCTTTACAATGAATATTCCATTCAGACACTACATCTGTGGACTATATTAATGCATCAGTAGCATTTGAACAACGTGTGCCGAAAGCATGATACAGCAGCCTTGCTGAGCCAAAACAGATCTGTTTATTGCTGTGGACAAATGATCACATAGGAATCCTATGTGTGCCTCTCCATCTGGTTATTACTTTGGACTGGGGTTATCCAACTATCATAGTATCAAAGTATCATATCTTAGAATCACAGAGTTGGAAGACACCATAAGGGTCATCCAGTCCAAACCCTTGTGATGCAGGAATACACAATCAAACCACCTCCACCCTGTACAACAGGAAACCCCTTCCCCACACTAGTAAAGAACATGTACAACTAACAGAAGGGATTCAGTCTTGGTATCTACATGGATCTGCAGATCTGCCATGAGAACCTGCTGTCCCAGTTCCTCTATCCATTGAAGAACAAAGGTCTATCTCAAATGCCCGCTCAGCCATTGACCACCAGGTCAAGGCTTCCTGAGAGTGGTTGGGATGAGTCTGGAAAATATGATCTAGGGGGAAAGGCAATAAGAGGCTCAGAAGGACTAGGCATGCAGTGATATAGACTGTGGGACTTACCACATCCCTCTATTGCACTGGATGGGGAGCTCTTACCCTTGGCACCATGGGCACACACCTCCTGTAGGAAATAGTTGTGCTTGATAAAGTGCTTATGCAATCCTTTTTCATTGATCCCTTATGGATGCAGTACTTGTACCCCAGCTTCCAGCTTTTCTGAATCCTGTAACTGCCAACAGTCACTTTTCATCTTCTGTAGAGGAATGGGTGGTCATAACATAATGAATAACTATAAGTAATTAGATTAAATTTTAGAATTTCAGTAGATACTTTGCAGTTTGTTTAACATATCAGTTCTCTCTTTTCTCTCCCCCCGCCCCTTTTGTTTCTCAGCAATGATGATGCATATAACCAGATGGCTGTGGCTCCCTTCCCATTACCCTCTAGCTCCCAGTCTCCCATTGAGGTAAGATGCTTTTCAGTATTTCTTAAATGAAAGCAATTAATCATAATTAGCAGGTTAATATAAGCCCAGACATTCATCTTATTAAAGCCTGAATCCTAAAGCACTGATAAGAAATGCAACTGCATATGAATTTCCCCTCACCAGAAAATGGTTCAAAACTTTACATTTCACTCTGCTTCAGGAGAGACAGTTGCTAAATAGGTCAGCCATTTAACAAACATTTGCACAATTTAAATTAAAATTGATAAAACACATGATATGAACTGGGCTAGCAGTCTGGCATGTGGAGAACTTTTTCCTTCCCTAAAGCAAGGAGGTGGCACTTTAGTTATTATGGGGTCAGTCATGATGGTTTTCCAGAGTGCATGTTAAGGAGAAAGTGCTAGCAAGTGTAATGAGTTGGAATCTTTAATGGGCTCTATGTATGCTGCACTTCTATTGTTGTTGTAATATTTTTAATGAGTTTATATTATTTTAAAGTATTGGTGTTTTAATATGGTAGTGTATTTAATTGTGGTTTCCTTTTTTTATATTTTCAGTGTCAAATTTTAATTCATGTACCTTGTTTTAATTTATGTTGTGAGCTACAATGGATCCCAATAAGGAAAAAGGCAGGTGAAAATAAAATGAAATAAGACACAATGAAATAAAATAAATGTCCATGTTCAGGCTGATTGACTGATGTGCTGTAAAGGGTCTGACTGCTCCAGAAGCTTCTTGTAGGTCAGTTCATTCTAATTTCTGAATAAGGCAGGAACCAGGAAACATCTGTAGTCCAGATGTTTTTGGACTACAACTCCCACAGCCCTCTTCTAATTCCTGTACTGAGTGAGGCTGGTAAGAGTCATAAAGTAAAAGATCTGGATAGGCAGACATCCCCCTCTCTTGAGGAAGAATATTGCATTACTTTGCACATCTTATTATGGCTACCTGCACTCCAGTGAAGGTTGACTGTAGGTTGGTTGCTACAATAGGAACAATACTGGCAAAGACTTCCCCAGCTGTGTTGTTCACTTTTTTACTTTAGTATATACATACCATGTTTCAGGTCAGCCATTCCAAAGGTGGCTCACATAAAATAAGTGAATCCATAAGGAAACTCCAGGAAAAGACATATTAAACCTCTTAAGGAATTACAGAATTAAAGGCAACAACAGATCAGCAAAATTGAAGACCTTACATGGGTGCTCCAATTAAAAATGCTAGAAAGTGTGTTTGCTTCTTCCAACACAAAGTACAAACCAAAACTAATTCTCTGAATATGCCAGCCACAGATGTTGGCGAAACGTCAGGAAGAAAATCTTCTAGAACATGGCCACATAGCCTGAAAAACCCACAAAAAACCAAAACTAATGGGACTGCTGCCCTGTCTCCTGGGAAGTGAAGTCAGTTTCTCCACCATCCCGTGTGGATTAAGCTTCAGTGCATTAACCTTGATCTGTAAGCAGAAAACAGATTGTAACTGAGGTTGTAACTATTGTAACTGAGGTGCACAAAGGTGGGAAGTGCCCACAACCTTCGAAAACAGACATATGTGTAAAGTGGATTTTTTTCACTGCTGGCTTTCAGAACTAAAAAGGGCAGGTAGAAATAACTCTTTTCTCATAAGATCTTGAAGACATCATCATCTCTACCCTGCAGTTATTGCTAATAAAGTGGTAATCATTGTGATAGGCCTGTAATTTCTGTTCTTGAGTGTTCTGCACTTTAACCAATCACCTTTAAAAAGGCCCTGGAATTCTATGAATAAAGTGTTTTTTTTCTTTATAGTGTATGTGATATTCAAAAAGGTGCTGTCTATGTATATTAATAGTGACATACAAAATGTGTTGTTGTTTGAATGATAAGACATTTGATGCACTGAACTAAATACAGGCTAGAAGTTTCCTGCTTTTTCAAAAAGTAACTAATTTAAAATCTTTGACTGTTGACTTAATGGGGAAATGACTTGAGTGACAGATCCAGTGTTCTTTTTAGATGTGCATTCCTGCTTTGCCTCATCATACATACACGTTAATCAAATTTTCTGTTTAGCAGGAGGCTCTTTCAGCCTGAACATTATTATAGCTGTAAGGCACATGTCCTTGATTCAGTCTTACCTTCAAGCATCAGTTGAACCTGTTGGTTTCCCAGCTTCAGATGAGGACTTCATACTCATATTTTCCAATATTTCTGTGACAAATAAAATACATCCTGCTGAGGATACAACATCCAGGGGTTTTTAAATTTTAATCAACACAATCTGTCTCTTAAAATAGAAATATGTGGGATAGTATCAGAGGACACAGCTGCCATGTATGGGAAACCAATGTTTGAAGGGATTTATTTCTTAATGCGCTCTTGCAGTATTTCAGTTCATCAACTCTTTGAAAAAATAGGAAACAGCATTTTAACTTCATCTCACCTTTGTATATGTTTTTGAGCAATTCAGAACAATTATCAGTTCTTTTCTTTTGAGGTGTCTAACTATATATTTAAATAAAAAAGTGCAAAGGATTAAGTTATGCAATCTCATCTTATGCCTCAGAAAGAGCTGACATATTTCAAAAATTAAACAAGAAGTATGTGTTTATATTAATCATGGGGAATGAGGAGCAAAAGACAGGCAGATCACACTGAACTCCATCCCCTTGAATACTGTAAATCGAGGGCAGTCTGCATTAATGGTATTTCACCAAGCATTTCTTACAAGTTTACCTGTTGAATCACAAGGTTTAAAAACATAAAGGGGATAGGGATTTTTTAAAAAAATAGAAAAGCAAAGATTTTAGGATGCCATACATGAAAGTTTGCATGGGTAAGATATGAACAGAATGCACATTAACTATATAATTGTGTCTTTAAATCCTTATTCTGTATACAAGTATACATATGTGAAACTTTGGGTACAACATTCCCACACTGGTTGTAATCAATTCAGCTGATTACTACAGTTTGCTATGTCCCCAGAGGTGGGAGTCTTATTTGGTTTTTTCATTACATGTCCCCCATCTGTCCTCTATTTGCTCCATTAATTGAAACAAATAGAGGACAGATAGCAATCAAATGTGTCATACCTTTCATGTACAAACTTTTACAAAGAATTGATTTAATTTTAATACTAGACCAGTAAATTAGATAATTGGAAATAATATATATTCCTAAAAAATATTTTCAGTGATGCACTTTATGGTGGAACTTTAAGAACTACTTATAAAGGGATTGTTTTAACAGAGTAAGATGCATAAGATACAAAGCTGCTAGCCAGCTGCTTGATGTTCCTGAAAAGAACATGCGGTGTTATTTGGCCTTTGGAAAAAAATCTGTACATCATTGAACTATAATGTTACAGGATAACACTCATATGTATTATTTTCTGTAATGTTTTTGCCCATTTTGCCCAACCCTGACTTAGATGTATATCATTTTTATATAACTTGATTTTCAGACAATACACTCCACCTTTCCAAAAGAATAATTACACTCTTGTTTTAGCATCCTGGTTGAAAAGACCAAGAAATCATCATAAGATGGGAGTTATGACATCATAGGTTGGGAGTTTGAAGGGATGTCATATTGAGGAGGGGGAAGATTGTTTTCTGCTGCTCCAGAGACTAGGACCTGGAGCACTGGATACAAGCTCCAGGAAAAGAGATTCCACCTCAACATTAGGAGGAACTTCCTGACAGTAAGAGCTGTTCAACAGTGGAACAACTCCCTCAGAGTGTAGTAGAGTCTCCTTCCTTGGAGGTCTTTAAACAGAGGCTGGATGCCCATCTGTCAGGGATGCTTTGATTGAGAGTTCCTGCATGGCAGGGGGTTGGACTGGATGGCTCTTGTGGTCTCTTCTAACTATTATTTTATGATTCTTTGAGTCTGTGGTACAATCCCACCTTCTCCCGCAAATCACAACATATAGATTTACTTAACCAATAGTTAGATTTATAAATTAATATATTCACAAACTAAGTTAAATGAAATTCCTAATGCCTTCTGTTGTTTGGAGACACAGCTGTGTTAGTCTGGAATATTAGTATGCCAAGGGATCATGTAGCACCTTTGAGATTAACTGAGCAAAAAACTTGTAGCATAAGCTTTCATAGGCTTGGTCTACATCATGCATCTGAGGAAGTAGACCATGTCTGCAAAAGTTCTGCTACAACCATTTCACTCATTTTGTCTCAAAAGTATTACAAGATCCCTTTGCCTTTATTGTGGGCCCAAACAGACAGGCCAAAATAAAGTTGCTTTGGGTCACTTTGGAGATATGCTATTTAAATGATGCATGTATCCTAAGAGGCCCAAAGCCACGTTCCAGTCATAAGGATTGGAGTGCAGCTTTGGTGCAGCTTCTGGCCTCTTAGGATGCATGTGTCATTTAAACAGCATACCTCCAAAGTTACCCAAAACAACTTTATTTTGGCCCTGTATTACTCATGTTTTAGTCCCATTGAAATCAACAGTTTTGACTGACTTGCCCCATTGATTTCACTGATATCAAAGCACAGCTAAATGTAATCTGGATTCAACCCTGTTTTAAACTTTCTAACTTACTTGACACTACACTTAAACAGCTTTAACAATATACAGTAGTGAAATGCATAAGAACCATGAAGGCTAAATTTCATATTTGGTTTGGGGCATGCTTTTAATGGGAAAGGCTCCAATAAAATCAGTTAAATTTCAGCATACTGTAACCGCCTTATTTTTCTATTTCTTTTTGTTAGGATGTCAGTAGTAAGACTGAAAAGCAAGTGACAGAGAACCAGCAAATTCTGGTAGAGAAGCCATCAGAAAATGTATGTATTGACATTTTTAAACAGTAGTAGTAGTAGTAGTAACAAAAATTAAAAATAGTTTTTATTTATTTTTAATTGCAACATATTCTATTATTGTAAAACAGGCATAAATAATAAGAAAACAAAATGAATATGGAATTTTTAAGCAATAATTGTGTCAGGATTTTACCATGGCTCTTGCAGTTTATGCTCAAGTCTAAGCCTAGACCATTTGGCAGAGTGATGCAGCTGCCTCAGACAACTGGTTTTAAGTGTCATGAAAAAGTGTCAAATGGAGGCTTACGTAATGTATTAATGTTGTATTTTTCTGCTAGGAAGAGGGAGAAGCACTTGTGCTGCTTTTTGCCTCAGGTGCTAAAATAATCAAAAATTCTGACTTAGAGATGTCCAGTGGTTGGGGGTGTGTGGATGCGTTCAATTTGCTGCCTGTCTCAGATAGCAGACTTACTCCTTCTAATTACTGCATATCATTTTCACCAAGATTTCTGAAACCTCAGCATCAAAAGGCAGGGAAATCATTACTTCTAAAGCTGTTAAATATTTTATTTCACACCCCTCTTCTGATCCATATAAAGATGTGCTTTGGTTTAAGCTGCTTATTTAGGTTTTAGAAGGAAGCTTTAATAGTTCAACTATTTTGGTTTTTCTTTCTTGTTTTTTTTCTTCCCCTCCAGTTTCGTAACCAATTAAAGCAATCAAAGCCTTCAACAATAATCCCCATCAGTTTACACGACATATCTTTGGCACCGCCATCATTTTTGTCTCCAGAGACAGAATTCACCAACAGAAGTATGAACTTACTATTTTCATCCAAAGAATATCTTGCATTTCCTTGCAAAACTTTTTAGAATGACAGAGAAAAGGTGCTATGTGTGTGTTTGTGTGTGTGTGTGTAATATACAATTACCTCAACAGCGTGTGTGCGCGCATGCATGCGTGTGTGTGTCTAGAGTATAGCATGTTATATTTTGATTGTAATTTACTTTTTTAAAAGTCATTATTGCAAATTAGATTTTCCTTTGCTTTGCTATTATATAAATACAAGGTTAAAATGTTTACTTTTATTTATTTATTTTTCTTCTTCATTTGGCACATAGCAGCTCTTATTCTTGCAAATCTATTAAAGTGACACTGGTGTTTTTTTAAAAAAAATCCCACTTGCTATTTTAGGGACTTGTCAGACTGGGGTGGCAAGAGGCTGCCCCTTTCCTAGCTGGATTGGAGGCATGGCAACCTCACGCCATTGCCCGAATCTGCCTTTCGAGGGTGCAAAATGGCACCGCAAAAAGCAGCTCCTTTTTGTGCCCTTGAAAGGGCGCCAGAGCCACGGCAGTGCAGCTATATGGCACTCCTTTGGTGCTGTGTATCATGATGCTGCACGCGGGGTGGAGCATCATGGCGCCCTGGGGCAGTCAGGTGTACATCATCTGGATGCGACACCCCAACTCCGCCCCCAGGCCGACTTTTAAGGGGCCTTATTTTCTAAGATAAATTAATTTGAAGAATCTAAAGACATAGCCATGTTAGTTTGGAAAATCAGTATGCATCTGAGGAAATAGACCGAAGTCTACAAAAGGTAATGCGAGCTTCTTTATTTCAGTTAATCTCAAAGGTGCTACAAGTTTCCTTTGCTTATTAATTTGAAAACATTTACTAATTTTTTGTAACTCTTTGGTCAGTAATAAAGGGAATCTTCTGTTAAGATCTTCAATTTAAAAAAAAATACTAATGCACCAATGTAGTGGCAAACATAATTAAGCCCTTAAGACATTATTCTGGCTCTTTCAATTGAAAACCTATGACACCACCACCCCATCAACGTATCATGCCACTTTACATTCAGTAATGAAGGCACTAGATCACATCTGACCCTGGAAGCTAAGCAAGGTCAGTCATAATTACTACTTAAATGAGAGACCACCAACGAATACCAGATGCTGTAGGCTATATTTCATAGGAAGGAGCTGGCAAAACCACCTGTGAATTTTCCTTGCCTATGAAAATTCTATGAAAAATTCATGGGGTTGCCATAAACTGACATATGATTTGAAGGCACACACACAAACACACACGTAGATGGCTAGGTAACATAAGTAGTTTTGCACCATTGCAGGTTTTGATGAGTGTTAACTTATTGAAATTGTTTCAGCTTCTTCCATTGTCACTGGCCAATTTCAAGTCTCTTTCATTTGGCACATAGCAGCTCTTATCACTGTGAATATATTAAAGTGATCCTGATGGTTTTTTAAAAATCCCACTTGCTTTCTTAGGGGCTTGACATACCCCTCCCCCCTTTTCTAGCCAGATCAGAGCTGCAGCAACCTCACGCCATGGCCCCAATCTGCCTTTCGAGAATGCAAAAAGGAGCCGCAAAAAGCAGCTCCTTTTTGCATCCTCAAAAGAGTGCCATGACTGTATGATGCTCCTTTGCATAGGAATATGCACAGGTTACTGAAAATTAATTGGAGTTGTTTATTTTACCCTCAATTAGTAATAAAAGCAGGGATTAGTTCATATTCTTTTTCTAAAGTTGACTGAAAGGTTTTTTTTCCCCAAGGTGAAATTTTTCATGAGAAAATTTATCAGAACGATCTGTAGGATAGTTTAGAAGCTTCTTGCAATTTCCCCAGGCTTTAGTGCCATATATTTTAGGTCTGAATGGAATGTAAAACAAATGACATTACTTACTTTGGATTTGTACTCTAATGAGGAGATAACATTATTCAATCCTGCATCCAAACTGTGATTTAGTGAATTAGATACTTACATAATTGAGCTGTGTGATGATATTCTCCTTTGCTTTTCATGCCATATTTTCTTCCTTGTATAAGACACAAGGAGCTGATTTATAATTCCTGATTTAATACACCATGTCAAATAGGGAAAAACCAACCTCTGTCTCTCACTCTCTCACGAAGTTACAGATTAAGTAGACCAGCATGCACTCTGTTTTAAAGAAGAGACTTATGCTGGGGCTGGGGCTGTGCCAATAGGTCTGGACAGTCAGAATGGTGCTCAATATTCCACTAATATTGTTGTCAGAAGCAACATCTCACAAGATCTGGAGAATAACTACATAGATGCAAGGAAACAAGTCCCTTTATTAATATCTTCTGAGCTCTTGTGGCATAATGTGTACTCTCCTTCTTTTACTCCATTGTGCATCTTACACAGACACAATGCCTGCGCTATTGGCCAAAAGTAAAAACTGTAACATATATTGAACTGTTTTACATGAGGTTAGTATTCTTAACATCAGTGGATCCATTTTTTGGAAAACCAGTGTTTTACAGCATGGGTCTTCCTCAAAATAAATGTTTATAAATATTGTATAAACTCTGCTTGAATTGCATTCAACAATTAAATGATAATTAAATCATGGTTGTAACCATCCATAAACTATTGAATATGTTCTTCCCATTGTCTTATTTCTCAAATTAATTTTATTTGATAAGAGTCTGTTCAGAAATTTTGATGCTCAAGTTTATTTCTGTGCTGCTTCTCTATACAGTGCTTTACCTAATCATATTGAATCTTGGTTTTACAGACATCCTTCCACCCCCTTTGGCAGATCCAGCAACATGCCCAATCATTCCTGGGCAAGAAATGGTTATAGAAATATCCAAGGGGCGATCAGGACTAGGTCTCAGTATTGTAGGAGGAAAAGACACACCACTTGTAAGTTGTGCTGTTGTTTGTTTTCTGTATAATTGAAAACTCTCAGGAATCCTCAAACTCTTTGAGTTCTGGTGCAATGAATGAAAGAAATGTAAAAATATCATTTAAAGCAAAATAAAGAATAGTGCGTACTTCAGTTCTCCTACATAGCATAAAATAATGATATAAACTCAGTTGCTCTATTTTTTTAAAATGTAAATGAGAGAAAAGAACAGTTAACATACAAAATTCTTCAGCATCCTTTCCCATTCCACATAAGTCCCCAAGCAAAATATGATGTCCCTTTACCATCTTGTATATACTATTCAGCCTTGATTTGCAATTGCATATTGGATATTTATCTGATTCTGTGATGAATATCACACACATGGCCTTCATTATGCTTGGTAGTCAAAATGTGTGCTTAGTGTATGCTGCTTTAAATATTGTGTTAAAAGAAAAAAAATTGTAAATGTGATATAGCTTTTCAAAAAGAAATGTAACACCAAATATAGAAAATCATGCTTGATGCTATACACTGCATTACCATTTTGAAAATTACTTACTGGTAATACCATGGTAAGGATTAAAAAAACAGCTGACTATTGCAAAGATGTGAAACAGGCTCTCAGAAATTAATAAATTTCTCTGAATAAGAATTATTAATGTTCAGCCTTTATCATCAACATGTGAATTGGACATTTCTTTGTTTGGCTTAAATGATTTTGTGAAATAATTCCTAAACAATCAGGCCTATCCAAAAGAAGTTAAACATCTGTCTATTTACTATGTCTGTCCCTCTACCAACCTGTATCTTAAACAGTGTAGTACACATCCCTACATTTCCTACCTGAGCAACATTAAATCCAATTTCATTTGAATGCTTCAGCCACAAGGAGTTCTGGGAAGGAATAGTATAGTAATTTTTCCCCCCCTGTGAGCTCAAATGAATCTGAAGACTCCAGATCCCATCTGATCTTTGAAGCCAAGCAGGGTCAGCTCTAATTAATACAGTTGGCCCTCTTTATGCCTGGATTCAGCATACACAAATTCCACCATTCATGACTTGAAAATATCCCCCCCAAAATATTCCAAAAAGCAAACCTTTGCCATTTTGTATAAGGGACCACATTTTACTATGCCTCTGTATATCATGAGACTTGTACATCCATGGATTTTGGTATGCATAGGGATCCTGGAACCAAACCTCAGCTGATACCAAGGGCCCACTGTACTTGGATCGAGACTGCCAATGGATACCAGGTGCTGTAGGCTATATTTTGGAGGAATGAATTGACAAAACTACCTCTGATTATTGTTTGCCTAGGAAAACACTGTGAAATTCATGGAGTTGCCATAAGTCAACAGGTGACTTAAAGATACACACCCACACCAAGATGCAACTGGACATACAATAGTGCCTCCATAAATGAACAAGTGGCTACTTGAGATTGTAAAGTTAGAGAAAGCTTTTATTGACAAGTCTGGTTACAAATAAAAGGCTGCAAGCTTTCACTAAGGTGTGAAACAGATGGCCCTGAAGGGGCAGCATGATGATGCCCCGAGAGAGCTGGATTGGGGCCACAGCAACTGCACACAACAGCCCCAATCCAGCCAGCTTCCATCCCAAATAGGAGTGGAAAAAGTCTGCTCCTATTTGGGGCAGAAAAAAGCCACCCCTTCGCCTCTAGAGCCTGCTTTTCACTGAGTCTGGGGCATGTGATGTCTGAACGCCATGCCAAGAAGCTGGCTTTACTGGGCTGTCTGTTTCAGCCCTAAGTTTTAATGTCTGCTTTAAAAATTCCAGGTAGTGGGTGAAACAGGAAATAAAGTGTTGGGGGCATTGAATTTGCATTCTGTCCTCCTTGTACTAGATTTAATTAAAAATTAACTTTTGGTCAACTTTTTCTTTTCTTTTTTTCATTTAGTAAATCTTATTTATTTATTTGATCTGTATCTCACTTTTCTTCTGAAAGGGACTCAAGGGGTCCACTGTCGGTCTGTGTTCAGGGCATGGCACTTAAACAACACATGCCCCGAACATAGGCTGAAGCCACCTCAACCTGGAAAAATTGGCTTGAAAAGGAGCAGGGGAAAAAAAACATTCCTTTTCAGAAGCTGGTTTAAAATAGCAGCATTGGACTGGATTGGGGCTGCACATGTGTGGTTGCCACAGCGCTGGGGTGAGTGGCACCAGAGCAACCCCAATCTGCTCTTTTTGGACAGTCTGTTTTGTCCCTTGAAACCTGAACCACATTTCTAAAACCCTAAATTTGTTGTTGTCATGTGCCTTCAAGTTGTTTCTGACTTACAGCAACCCATCATAGGGTTTTCTTGGCAACATTTGTTCAGAAGGGATTTGTCATTGCATTCCTCTGAGGCTGAGAGAGTGCGACTTGCCCAAGGTCATCCAATGGATTTAATGGCTGCAATGAGAACGAAGCCCTGGTCTCCAGAGTTCTAGTCCAGCATTCAAACCACTATGCCATGCTGGCTCTCAAAACTCTAAATACAATGTTCTAAAATTTCATGAAACAAATTTTACAGTCAACCCTTAACCAGGCAGCTTACTGTTTCTTCGCTCCTCGATGTTGTGTTCTCGTGATATGGGCATCTTTCAGCTGATGTTTCCAAGACCTCTTGGGAGTACTGGCTGAGAGTGGCTTATTCATTTTGCTTCTTCCCTGCACAAATAAAAAATCTGCACAGTAAAACTGGATCCGTGGCCAAAGGTCTGGGTGGAAATGCATTACAGGTGGAGTCTCTCTTATCTGGAATTTCAAAATCTGGAATGCTCCAAAATCATCCATATGAGTGGCTGAGATAAAGACACATTTGCTTTCTGATGGTTGAGTATATACAAAATTCTTTAAAATATCATGTATTAAATTACCTTTGGGCTATTTGTATAAGGTATAAACAAAATGAATTTTGTTTAGTCTTGCATCCCATCTCCAAGATGTCACATTATGCATATGCAAATATTTTTAAAAATCTGAAATTCCAAACACTTCTGGTCCCAAGCATTTTGGATAAGGAAGACTCAACCTATATATGATGCTTGGCTTTGGGACCTGATGACATCAGGAGCACTGTGATATCCCCTCATAACACCTGCCCTATGGAGGGTTTGGGTTAGAGAAGTTCACCCACCACCTTTTTTTCATTTCCCCACTCATTCAGCAGGCAAATAAAACCAAGCCTTTCCTATTAATGTCAAATTGTTATTCATTGTGGTCCCTTTGGGATTTTCTGAATTAAATGCTGCTTCAGGCCCAATAGGACTGGATTAACAGTTTGTATGCATCACAGTGCTTCTTTCTCCTAGTATCTGTAGCTACTCTGGCAATTTGTTCCCTAAAAGATGTCCAATCATATCTTCCCCATCCTAACCCAAAAGAAACTAAGGCGGGTTACAGACCGCCATTAGGGACGTCCTGAGGACATCCCAGTTTGAAAAGGGGGCGTCTCTTCCAGACGCCCCTAACCCTATCACGGACAGAGTCCGTGACAAATGGCGGCGGCCGTTCCACACGGCCGCCGCCATATTAACATAGCGGACCCTGTGCGTCCGCACATCGTGCCCCGGAAGTGACGCCGCAAGTGCACGACTAGCGCCTCGCGGCGTCTCTTCCAGGGCCCAGGAAGGAACACAATTTCCGCGCTCCTTCCTCGGAGTGTCCGGGAGCCGCACGGTTTGGCCGCTGTGGCTCCCGGACGCTGCAAGCGGAGGCGGAGCCAGACCGCTGCAATCCGGCGGTCTGTAACACGCCCCCATTTTGCTTTATTTATTTATTTGATCTGTATCTCACTTTTCCTCTGAAAGGGACTCAAAAGTTTTATCCCTGGTAGCATGGAAACAATTCTAAACTTTCGGGAGGAATGTTTGAGGTTGTCTCCAGCAACCCAAAAACACGAAAATATTCAGATAATATTAATATTACCAATGGTGATCATAACAGATAATCATTATTACCTACTACCATTAGTTTGGAATCATTTTCTGAGGCCTTGTTGTATGTTACATTGGTGTAGGACACCACCCTTTCTGTGGTCCTGGTTATGGAATTTGCTTTCAGCAATAGTTTTTACAATATACTTTTATTCAGAGTTGCCATATTCCACTTCCTCAAATGTGGCCACTAAATTTGTATATTATGCAAATTAGTCAAATTAAGGAAATTACTGTAATTTGCCTTTTAATTATGCAAATTAGGCACATAAATTGTTGCATATTTTTCTCCCATTATGTTTCAAGCTTTATATTATTTTGTACAGTAACAACTTCTCTGAGAAAACCAGTATAGGCTAATGTTTAAAGCACTGGACATGGGAGACCCAAGTTCAGATCTCTGCTCAGTCATGGAATTTACCATGTGACTATGGTGTATCACTAACTCTCAGCAAACCACCTTACATGATTGCTGTGAGGATTAACAGCAAGAGGATAACCATATAAAATGAGTGTGTATATTCCTAGTACAGAACAAATAAAAGAACAACAATAGTAACATTTTGACATACACTGACACTTGTAGTGACATCAGATCACTATTTCCACCCATCAATTTTTCACTATGAAAATATCACAGTAACTCTAAAAATGACTGCCATCTGATTCACAGGGCAAAATGCAGAGATGCAGAATAAATATTTTAAGTAGGAAACAGTTTTAATCAAAATGTACATGCTAAGGAGATTATCTATACCAGGACATCTGTGCTCCCATTCAAATATTGCTTATTAATGACAGTAAACTTAATAATAAATGTTAGTACTTTTTACATTTCCATTTACAAGCCCCTTAATAATGACATTCTCCCCCCCCTCGCCATATATATATATATATATATATATATATATATATGCCAAATGAGGCAACTCTCCATTAATCTGATGAAATCGGCTACAGTCCATAAAGCTTATGCTGATTATCCTTTTAGTCTTTAGGTGTAGATACTATTGTTGGGTAGAATAATGAGATCTTAAGAGTTGGAAGAGACAAAAAGGGCCATGTAGTCCAACTCCTCTGCCATGCAGGAATACAAAACTAAAGCAGCCTTTAGAAATGCCATTCAACCTCTGTTTAAATAGCTCCAAAAAAAGTGAGTCCACCACCCCCTGAGGCAATCTATTCCACTGTTCCAGCTCTTATTTGGGGGGGGGGGGCATTCTAATGTTTAGGTGGAGTGTGTGTGTGTGTGTGTGTGTGTGTGTGTGTGTGTGATTTAAATCCATTGGTTCACTTTCTCATTTCTAGAGCAGAAGAAAACAAGCTTGCTCCATCTTCTACAAGAAATATCTTCAGATACCAGAAGAGAACTATCATGTCACCTCTCACGTTGTCTACGTGATTAAAATGCTCCTGATTCCAGTAAAATATAATGTGATCCAGCCACACACAATTCACAGAGACAGAGGCTTTTTGCAGGGAAAGGAGCTCCTTAAACTCCACAGGAAAAAGGTTGCATGTATTTTACTGGAATATCTGCATGAATCTGGAGAAATGTGCACTACTGCACATGTGGCCATCTGTCTGGTTCACATGGATTCAGATGATGGCACATTTTTGGCAGATGGAGGATGAATAGATGCAATTACAGTCAACTCTCGACATTTGTAAGGGTTAGGGGTGCAAGATCCACATGATAATGAAAAAAACCACAAATATAGTGGAGGCAAGTTGCAAGGCTCTCTCCCAAAAAGGCTTCTCAGGTTTGTGAAATGAGCAGCTGAAAGGTTCCCTGGAGGAGGGTGAACAAAGAATGTGTGCCTGGTAGCTAGCCTCCATGGCTGCCACCCATTCCTAAAGCCGACGGCTGGTGCATGTGCATTAAAAGAGTCCTACCCTTTGAGAGAAATGGAGGAATGAGTTATCCCCACTGTGTACACTGCATCCATCTTTAGAAGACAGTTGGTGGTGACCATCCTTGGTGCTCTGCCTCCTCCCCCAAGGACAGCACTGCTGTGTGCACACAACTATGAGGGGCTTGGGTGGGCAGAGCAGCCATGCCAACTACCTCCCAAATCCTATTGCTCTGTGGGCCTGTACACAGCTCTACACCCTTTTCAGCAGCTTTGCCTTTTTCACTTTCCTTCTCACCCCATTGAAGCAGGTTGGCCTCTGCATGCCTGAAACCAGTTGGAGTTGCTGGATTGCTATTTGAAGACCCACTTCCATGCTCCTTCACACCACTACCCATTCTGGGGTGATTGCTCTCAATAGTTCTCAATGGATCCTGAGCTGCTGGGGGGGAGCCTGGAAGCAGCAACCTCGAATTTATTACAGTGGCCCTGGAATGGGCCTGTAGCGTTCCAAAACAGAACGTTATGGGGACGCTTGGCAGCGGGGAATGGATTTTACCGCACAGCAGGAACGCTGCCACCACCACCGAGCATCCCCATCCCATTCCGGATGTGTTCCCCAGGGGGGCGATTTCCAGGAATGCTTCTCAAGCGTTCCCAGAAATTACCCCCTCTGGGACGCATCTGGAACGGGATGGGGATGCTCAATGGCAGCAGCAGTGTTCCTGCTGTGCGGTAAAATCCGTTCCCCACCGCCAAGTCCTCAGAATATTCCCTTTTGGAACGCTACAGGCCTGTTCCAGGGCCACTGCGATAAAATTCCTCGTTCCAGTTTTAGGTGCACAGCCCACCTCAATGGAGAGAAAAAGAGGGTGAAAAAGTCAAAGCTACTGAAAAGGATATAGAGCTTTCTCTGCATGCCTGAAGTCAATTGGAGAAGCTGGATTGCTTTTTGATTATCCGTTTCCATGCTCTCTTTCTCCTCCTACCCCTCCAGCAGCTTAGGCTTAATGGAAAACCATTGATAGTGATCATCCCAGATCAAATAGTAGAGAGAGCATGAAAGTAGTTCATCAAAAAGCAGTCCAGCAACCTCATCCTGGCCTCAGGCATAGGGAAGCCACCTTGCCTGGCTGGGAAGAGAAGGAAGGTGGAAAAGACCAGGCTGCTGAAAAGGGCATACAGCCCACAGATTAGCCAACTTTGGGATGCAATAAGTGGCAGCCATGATATTCGCTGGTGCGTTCCCCTCCAAAGCCCAAGGCTGTTGCCTGTAGGTGCACGTGGCTGCCTCAGGCTTGGAGTGAGTGGAGGCTTAGGAAGGATAGTGGCAAACCCAAAGATAATCAAATCCATGGATCACAAATCTGCAAATTTGGGGAGGGGGGGTGACTGTAGATTTCTACAGGAAAGCAAAGACAATTACTATATATACTCATGTATAATTCTAGAAATTTTAATCAAAAGATTACCCCCCGCCCCAAAACCTGAGATGACCTATCCATGGGTCAATGCAAGTAGTGTACTTTAACACTTATTTTAAAAAGGAACCACCCTCTGATGAAAGACAAGAATATAATCTGCCCTGGAAGCACTGACTTCTCTTTACTTTCTCATCCATTCAGCCTTTAGTGTGAACACAAATAGTTATGCCTGCTGGAATTTTGTAAGTTCTTTGCCACTGCTTTTATTTGATTCATCCTTTAGAGCCCTTGTTACATGCCCCTAAGTTAATACTCTTGACTTATCCACAGATCATATCAAAATCCATAATTGGGACCCCAAAACCTGTCCTTGACTTATACATGAGGTTGACTTATAGTCGAGTATATACGGTAATCTTGGCTGTGAATGTGCAAAAATCCACAGCAATTAACATAATACACTTTCATGTAGACTAGCCCTGTGTCTTCTCTTCTCCATGCTAAATGTACCCAGCACCCTCAGTACTTCTTCATCCACAGCACTTCCCTGTTCTATCAAGCTTGTAGCTCTTTTTTTTAAAAAAAAGATATAAGATTAGTTTGGAGTCATCTCTAACAATGTTGGCTCCTTTGCTTAGTAACAGAGATGAGCACCACCCCCTACAGTTGGACACAGCTAGACAATCACATGAAAGGGGGGAAGCTTTAATTTTAATGCTCTCATTTAATTCCAGTATTCTTTGTCTTTCTGACAACACCATTTGGGAGCTCTTGTTATCCAAGAAAGGCAGTATAGAAATATTTTTATATAAACAGCAAGCCTAGCATTTTCACTGCATACAAGACTGCATACAGTTGTGGCCTACTTTGTGAAGTTAGTAATTGTACAGATAACCAATGCTAATGAAGACAGAGAGTACCTGTCAAAATCTGTTCTTGTGTAGGCAGTTCTTATGGCAGTACTATTAATTTAATCAAATTCTTAATCTGCATAGAAAATGTTGCCTCTTTGATTTATCTATGAAATGTAAATCTGTAACCCCTTGCAGTCAAATACTCCAAATTTCATCTAATTCTCATAGTGCTGTTGAATCCTGCACTATGCTTTCTCGCCGTTTGGAAATAATACATTGGGAGAGTTCTGTGGCATTCAAAAGTACCCATAGCCCTTAATCTCCTTTGATTCAATGAATAAAGGCCAACATTTTAGCTGTATAGTTTTAGTGGGAGCTGCCCCCACTCTGCACCACATGTATCATGGGTAGCCCCTGCCTTTTCCCTCACTTCTTTTAGTATGCTGCAGTTACAGCAACACAATTGAACTGTTAGGCAAGAACTTGATTCTTTTCTGTATTTTAGTCACCTTTCCTATCTTTATCATTTCTCCCTTCATTTTCCTTGATTTTGTTTATTCATTATGAATTTCCATTAATTATCTTCCCTCCTTTTTTGTTGGTTTTCAAGCTCACAGTGTCAAAGATGCTTGTTCAGTGTCAAAGATATCTTATTTAAGAAGTATATTTATCACACAAATAAGATACTCCACCACTAATATTCAAGAGAGGAATTTGGTTCCTTGATCCAGTAATTTGAGAACAATGAGGGCCAAGCTCTGGTTTTCTAAATGTTGCTGAACTCTAGATTCCATTATACTATTTTGCATTGTCAGTGGTGGTGACAGTTGTATGAAAATGTCTACATGGTCACAGTCTTATAGAAGGTATTCGTTGTTGGGGTATGTAGACGAGCTGTGTCTAGCATATACACACACGCAAAGTTGATGCACATAGGCAGGAATGCCTAGCAGATGGTCTGGCTCAGAGCGGCCCTTTCACCTTGAAGGAATGAATCTCTGGATAGCGAGACTTCACTCAACGAGGGCTTTAATCTTTGTTGCAGAATATTTACAAAGATTACACTGAGTATCACACAGCCGCCTTGAACACTCACGGCTATACAAACTAATAAAGTGCTTTGCCAACCACCAACCATAACAAACCGACAACAGAGATTCTGTCCTTCTTTAGGTGGTCCTCCTGGGGTCATGTAACAACCATGCCATGCACTAATGAAACCTGGCTGGTTTCATATCCAGTGCATGTTGCATCAGACTTCCCATGATGCACAGCTCACCAAATGCTGACTCATGCACCGACCATTTGAATTGTAGTAATCTCTGCTCCAGTTCCACCTAGTGGCCACATCCATGTCATTTTCCAGATCAGAGTGCAACATGGTTTTGAGATTCATTCCCATGGTTCTTAAGTTGTTATTGTTGTTGTTAACTGCCCCCAAGTCAACTCTGATTCATGACACCCCTGTGGATGAGACATCCCCAACCCCCCCCCCCCAATCCTCCACTGCTCTGCTTAGGTCCTGTAAATCCAGTCCCATGACCTCCCTGATTGAGTCTATCCATCTGGCATGAAGTCTTCCTCTCTTTCTACTACCCTCTACCTTTCCTAGCATTTTCTAATGAGTTGTGCCTTCTCATGATGTGGTCAAAGTATGACCGCCTCAGTTTAAAGATGTAGCTGTGTTAGTCTGTAAAATCAATATGTAAAGGGATCTTATAGCAACTTTGAGGCTAACTGAAAGAAAGAAGTGGCAGCATGAGCTTTCTTAGACTTAAGTCTGCTTCCTCAGATGCATTTGGGAGGAAGTAGATTGAAGTCTATGAAAGCTCATGCTGCCAACTTGTTTCTTTCAGTTAGTCTCAAAGGTGCTACAAGATCTCTTCACATACAGGGGTGTAGCCATCTGCTGTGCCGTCTTCCTCTCTTTTTTTCTACCCTCAACCTTTCCCATCATAATTGTCTTTTCTAATGAGTCATGCCTTCTCATGATGTGGCCAAAGAATGACAACCTCAATTTAGTCATCTTGGTTTCTAGGGTAATTTCTGGCTTGATGTGTTCAAAGACCCATTTGTTTGTCTTTTTGACTGTCCATGGTATCCTCAGCATTCATCTCCAACACCACATTTCAAATGAGTTGATTTTCTTCTTATCCACTTTTTCATTGTCCAGCTCTCACATTTGTACATGGTGATGGGGAATACAATGGCATAGACTATTAATGCTTTAGTGCTCAGTTTTATACTTTTACAAAAAGTTACAACTCATAAAATTATATCTTTATGGTTCTTATAGCTATTTCATTTAATGTAAAATTTGGCAAACAGGAACCACAAGTGAATTGTGGTCACACATGCACACACCTGTCCCACAGTGTGGGGAGACACAAGAGTCATACATTTCTTACTTAGAAAATCTGGGCTGCACAGTTCTCACAAAATTCAAGGTCCATGAATGCTGCTTTCTGTATTACACAGTATTGGAAGAAGAGAAAGTGTGAGATTCATTCACAATTTCCTTCTGTGCTACCTCTTATTTGAAGTGTGAAGTAGTTCTAAGAGTTTTCATGGAACCTCAGGATACATTTCTTGGAATGGAAAAATAATTAGTTTTCTTACTGTGCCATCATCTAATTTTAGAGCAATCAATTTTTACAATTTACTCATCATATGATGAACTCTTTTTATTTTTCACATTACTTTTCCCCCCCGAAGAAACTTTCCCATCCTGACCAAGGTAGAGTTTATGCTTTTCTATATACTGTAGTTCTGTTTCTATCATTCTCTCCCTCTTTTTGCTAGTTTTTTAAAACAACTCCCCACCATTTGGGGGGGGAAATTGCTTTTGAATGTACTTGCCAGAAACACAAATCCCTCCCCCACTTTTATTTTCAAGCAATATATTTCCACACTCAACATTTTACTGCTGTAATTTTATTATTTCAAAGTCAACTGAGAACTTACAAGAGTTGATAACTGGCAATTAAAATAATGCTAATGAATGGTACTCTTGAAATTTCACATTTGAACTCTTTAGACCTTAAAAGAATATGACTGTAAGCACAAATATTATGGAGGTTGAATAACATTTAAATAAACAAGAACCAGATGTAACTGGGGGGGGGGACTATAAAATGTAATACTAATATTACTTGTTTCCTTGAAACAAATTGACATTTTAGTATTTAAAAAAATACACAAATGTGGATCAAATTTCTATAAAATGCACAGTGGCAAAGGAAGGCCGTGTGATGTGAGTATGCAATAGGAACTAATTTGTTGGTGTCTCTTTTGTCATTTTCACAGCCATAAAACAAATGAACACAATTGTATATTATAATATTACATTGCCTGTTTTATTGCATCAGCACTTGGCTATTTATTTGGGTGGTTAAAGCTACTTGATTCTTAGTGACTGCTAAGCATTTGGGCTATCTGGAACATTATTTCTTTAGCCTCTGAATAAAGCCTAGACATGCTTCCAAGCATAGGAATGGAAGCTTCCACTTGTATAAGGGATTTTTTCAACTAAGGGACTGATTTGTGCACGTAAAATTGTGAGTGTGTGTATGCATGAATGTGTGTTTCTGTCTACCTATCTAGAACTGAAATGAATAAGGCAGTGCATGAGGAAAATTTGTTTGTATATTAAAACTGCTGTGCCTGGCGGTTACTTCTGGATTGGGATGACTGCAAGTCCATATTGCCAAAAGTCAAATTTTAGTTTGTCTTCATGTGGCATGCTCAGTGATCAAGCAGCAGAGTTCTCCCTTGAGCATGCAGTCCTCTGAATTACAAGTGAGACTGATCATTACAAGTAAGAGTGAACTAAATTTACTGTGGCACTGGCTTTTGGTGGAAGGGGTTATTTAATGAATCTCAGGATCTCTGTTTGTCACATTATTTAAAAAATGGATCAGAAACTGGCCCAGGCTGAAAATGAAAGGTTTGTGGGCATATTCCCCCATGATTAGTGTCTTCTCATTGCTGTGTTATAATGCTATGCTTTCTACAGCAGCACGTCTACATATCTGCCATTAGACCATGGGACTGGATCTTTTGACCCTAATATAATTTGATGGCATTCTAGAAAATTGGATGCTGTGTTGTAGGAGAATTTCATCTCCTGCTCAGTGGCTAGTATAGAAGCCTTCTACAAAAGAAAAGAAAAAGAAAGAAAGAAAGAGTATAATTTAAACTGCCTTTTAGTTTCACTAATTGTGTCAAACATTTGATTACATACATTCCTGTAAACAGATTAAAATGTATCTTTAATTTAGATCTGCAGTATTTTATACAGTAATATAAACCACTCCTGCTTTCTGTAAATCACTAGCTATCTACTACCAAAATCCGCCCCACACCCAACATAAACTAGAGACTTGATATGGAGGGTTGACTTTTTGCAATTGCAGGATGGTTATAAATGCTCAGCGCCTTGGAGCAACAAAAGAGGAAGTTTCTAAATGATCTCTTGATCACACAACTTGCTTTAGGGCAAGAGTGCTATTATTTCCCCTTCTTCAGGTCTTTCTCATTTCTTATCACCTTGCCCTGGGTGATGCAGTGCTGCCTCATTAAAAATATTTTTTTTAAATTGAACGTGTTTTATGACCTCCCACTGACTGCTCTTTCCATTATGAATGACTTTATCCAGAAAACAAATGTTCCAAATGTTAATCTTAAAAGACTGAATAAATGAAACCTATTTATTTACATTAGAATTTGCCACAGAATGTCATCGTACTGTATAGCTTTACCTAGATATCTTACTATGGCTGTTCCTTAAATCTTGTTAACGTTCTCTGTCTGTACTAAGGCTTACCATGTTTAGGTTTTCTGTTGATGGAAGTTTATAGAGAAAGCCCTATTTCAGATGCAATATATGTGAAAGGTTAAGCAGAACTGCAATTTTGAGTAATTGTGTGCTTTACTCCATGGTATACTAATAGATTAGTACTATTGTCCTATGGTTGCTGCAGTCTTTTGTATCTCCTTTCTTGTGGATTCATATATATATTGATCATTTCCAGTCTGTTTGTCACCTCTTTGTTTTTTCATATTTGTTGGCATATTTTAATTTAAACCAGAGTTACTCCTGTCCGTGTGAATTGTAGCATTTCAATTGGGGTATCATCTGTTCCTGGTGATTAATTTTTTCAATTGCACTTCGCTTTTAAGAATCTGGGGTTCGCCTTCATATGATTCATCTTCACATGATTCCTTTTTCCATGTGTAATTCATTTCTTCTTCTCTTTTATATAACTCCTCTGTGTATTGCCTCTATCATCTTTTTATCTCTTCTTGTTCCTGTATTATATTCGTTTTTTCTCTATAGAGGGCTCATTCCCACTTACATTTAAACCAGTGTATGATTCGCCTTCGCTCTGTGTTGGTAAATCGATTCCAAAAGGCACGTCATTCTCACTATGAAAGCGGATCTTTTCATTATTCCATTATTATTATTATTATTATTATTATTATTATTATTATGCTTTATTTATATAGTACTGTAGATTTACACAGCACTGTACATACAAACAATAAAATACATAAAAGTAAACCTGCCCATGGTGTACATTCTAAGAAATAATAGCATAATACATATAAATACATAACAATACAAGAAGGGGTTCAGTAAAAAAGGCAACAAATTAAAAACGTCAAATAACAAATAATAGTCAGGCAATGCCTGGGAATGCTTCCCTGAACAGGATGGTCTTCAACTCAGTTTTGATACTGGTTAAATGAGTGATGACCCATGCTCCTGGGGGGAAGGATGTTCCAGGAGTGAGGGGCACCAAGTGAAAAGGAACGAAGCTGAGACGGGGCAGTGAAAATTCTAGGCTGAGAAAGCAGACCTTGACTACCAGAATGAAGGGTACGAGTGGGAAGGTGAAGAGAAAGAAGGTCTGATAAATAAGAAGGGGCTGGCCCATGCAGGGCTTTAAAAGTCAACAACAGAAGCTTATACTGAATACAGAAAGGGAGGGGAGGCCAGTGAAGGGATGACAATAAGTATGGTTGAAGTGGTAGGTGGATGTAATAATGTGTGCAGCAGAATGCTGAACAGAAATTAAAGGATGGAGGTGAGAAAGAGGAAGCCCTGCCAGAAGGAGGTTACAGAAATCAAGTCGCGAGACCACTAGGGCACGGACCAGAATCTTGGCAGTAGAGGCAGATAGAAATGGTTGGGTTTTGGCAATATTGTATAAAAAGAATATACATGCCTTAGCTGTGGTCTGGATCTGGGGGGATACACGACAGAGAAGAATCAAAAATAAAACCAAAACTACGGGCTTCCTGGACCAGTAAAATAGATATGTCATCCACAGAAACAGAAAAGGAGTATTGAAGAGTAGACTTAGGTGGAAAAACGAGAAGCTCCGTTTTGGACATATTGAGCTTCAAGCACCGATGCCGCATCCACTGAGAGATAGCTGTAAGACAAGATGAAACTTAGTGTTCAAAATCCGGAGAAAGGTCAGGGGTGGAAAGATACAGCTGAGTGTCATCGGTGTACAAATGATAGGAAAAGCCAAAAGAACTGAGTTTTCCTAGGGACAATGTGTAGAGAGAAAACAGTAGGGGACCCAAAACAGAGCCCTGGGAAACAATGGAACAGAAGACGAAGCCTGACCACCCGTGACCACTGCAAAAGATCTATCTTGTAATCGCTTCTGTTGGCATGATTGTCATCCCCACTAGTTTGCACTGCTTCAAAATGCATGTCAATCATCTGTGTGTCATCAGTGATGTAAGTGGCAGTCCAGGCAGCCTGGCTTGGGAACTATATATAAAAAAATGATAGAAGATTCAGTTGATTGGTTTTGCAACCACTTGCTTCACTGATTGCAAGAAGTTGCAAAATCAATCAATCGAACCTTTTATCAATTTTTTTTTTAAAATCATGTGCCCATAAGTCACACCACAAGCACAAAGGTAGGGCTGGGGGGGGGTGGATCTACCAAAAACTGAGGTGGGATGGTAAACACGCCTCTGCTATTAGTCTCTCCCCTCCAGATTGATGCAATTCAGATCTGTTGTTCCCACTTGTTGAACACATTTCAGAATCAATTCTTTACAAAAGAATCGCTAGCAAACTAGTGTCTGGAAAAAATGGTGGGTTTGCATATGCCTTGCTTTATTGCCATAGAAATCTATCAAAGTAGGATCAGAACCAGTTTCAAATGGGAATGACAGTCATATACCCTTATCAGTGATTCCCTTTAAATCATAGTGGGAACACACCCAGAAGAGGATCCCTGCCTTTGAATTTAGCTTTGATTTCCCTCATTTTTTGGTAGAGGTCTCTCATTCTTCCCATTTTGTTATCTTCTATTACTCTGCATTGGTCACTGTAGTATTTCCTCTTTTCCCTGTGCACAATTGTATTCATGCTTCTGGATCCCCCTCCCCTCCATCTCCCTTTGCTTTTGCCTTTCTTCTTTATTGTACTGCATGAAGTATGTCATCTGTCAACCATTGTTTCTTCTCTTTCTTTTTGGAAACTGTTAGTGTCTTATTGCATTCATCCTTAATTATGTCCTTGATTTTAGTCCATAATTCTTCAAATTTCCTGGTCTGTTATCATTAATATGCAAATCTGTTTCTTACATTATCAGTGAACTCTTCTGAGATGTTATTCAAATCATATTTTGGTATAATGGTGATTTTTGCTTTCTTCTTCAATTTAACTCTATTTTTTTTCTTATGAGCAATTCATGGTCTGTGCCACAATCGGCCTCTGCAATAAAAACAATAGCAAGTACATTTCTATACCGCTTATCAGTGAACTAGCACTCCCTAAGCAGTTTACAGTGTGTAACCAGTTGCCCAAAACCTTATTAGAATTAGTGCAGTGCAGTAGTCAAAGATTCTGATTAAGAAGCAAAGATACCAAAAGCTTAGAGGAGAAACTGAAGTTATAGAAACTCCATCTGAAGATAGGAAAGTTACTTAGGGAGCCATTCTAATCTAGCGACATCTCTAGGTTGATCTTGGAGGCCCAAAATGCATAGGCCAAATAAAGCTGCTTCTAGGCGCTTTGGAGATGTGGCATTAACATGATGCATGTCCTCAAAGCAGTCAGAAGCTGCTCCAAGGCCATGCTAAGCCAGGAAAAGCCAACCTAACAAGGAGTGGATTAAACCTGCCCCTGCCTGTGGCCGACTTGGGACAGCAGTGGCGGCAACCCACTTTGGAAGTGGACTTTGCAGTCATTGCAATTCCAACGCAATTGGAGCTGGAGCAGCCAAAGGCCACTCTTCCAGACTGTGTGCTTTGGCCCAGAGAAGATTGGAGGTGAGAAGAGGAGTGGAAACATCCCTAAGAGTGTCAGTGTACATCACAAAGGGTTCAGGATAGGTAGGCAAAGAGGCATAGGTCACTCAAACTCTCTAGCCCTATTACTGCCCATTCTGAGACATTAATTCTTTCAGTGCAGAGCATTGTTGCACTTCCAGTAGACCTGACCTTGGGATCATTCCTGAAAAGCAGGAACAGCATACCCTTCAACTGTCACAATTTGGCTGGGAGAGTACTAATTACTCATATGTTGTCTCATTTTTTCAGCTGCTTTTAAAGTGTCCCAATTTCTCCCTCCTTCCACTTTCCTCCTTTGCCCTCAGCTTACTTTAATTGCTGCAAACTGAGTTCAAAATGCAAACATAATTTGCACTCAAGTAATTGAGCAAGTGAGAGAGGAGAAGAAGGGGCCGAAAAAAGCACACTGCAGCAGCCTCTACTAGCTTGTATTTTCTTTCTCGTTAATAACTTTTGCCATCTTGACAGCATTCTGATATTGCTGGGCCACATGTCTTCCAATTTTCATCTGTAAAATGTTGGAGGCTAAGGAATAGACAAATTGCAACCCTCCAGATATTGGACTCCAGTTCTCAGCATAATGGAGCAGTGGCTATGCTGATTAGTTTTGATGGAAATTATAGTTCAACACCACCTAGAGAGCCATATTTTGCCAACTAATCATAGAATCATAGAGTTGGAAGAGACCACTAGGGCCATCCAGTCCAACCCCCTGCCATGCAGGAAATCCAAATCAAAGCATCCCTGACAGATGGCCATCCAGCCTCTGTTTAAAGACCTCCAAGGAAGGAGACTCTATCACCCTCCGAGGGAGTGCATTCCACTGTCGAACAGCCCTTACTGTCAGGAAGTTCCTCCTAATGTTCAGGTGGAATCTCTTTTCCTGTAGCTTGCATCCATTGTTCCGGGTCCTGTTCTCTGGAGCAGCAGAAAACAAGCTTGCTCCCTCCTCAATATGACATCCTTTCAAATATTTAAACAGGGCTATCATATCACCTCTTAACCTTCTTTTCTCCAGGCTAAACATCCCCAGCTCCCTAAGTCGTTCCTCATAGGGCATGGTTTCCAGACCCTTCACCATTTTTGTCGCCCTCCTTTGGACACATGGCTCCAGTTTCTCAATGTCCTTTCTGAATTGTGGTGCCCAGAACTGGACACAATATTCTAGGTGGGGCCTGACCAGAGCAGAATACAGTGGCACTATTACTTCCCTTGATCTAGACACTATACTTCTATTGATGCAGCCTAAAATAGCATTGGCCTTTTTAGCTGCCGCATCACACTGTTCACTCATGTTCAACTTGTGGTCTACTTGGACTCCTAGATCCCTTTCACACGTAGTTTCATTCAGCCAGGTGTCACCCATCCTATATCTGTGCATTTTATTTTTCTGCCCTAAGTGCAATACCTTACATTTCTCTGTGTTGAATTTCATTTTGTTAGCTTTGGCCCAGCTTTCTAGTCTATTCAGGTCATTTTGAATCTTGATCCTGTCCTCTGGGGTATTAGCTATTCCCCCTAATTTGGTGTCATCTGCAAATTTGATAAGTATGCTCCCAATTCTGTCATCCAGGTCATTGATAAAGATGTTGAATAGCACTGGGCCCAGGACAGAGCCCTGTGGGACCCCACTGGTCACTTCTCTCCAGGATGAAAAGGAGCCATTGTTGAGCACCCTTTGGGTTCGGCCGGTCAACCAATTACAGATCCATTTAACAGTTCCTTTGTCTAGCCCACATTTTACAAGCTTGTTTGCAAGAATGTCATGGGGAACCTTGTCAAAGGCCTTAGTGAAATCAAGATATACTATATCCACAGCATTCCCTTCATCTACCAAGCTGGTAATTTTATCAAAGAAAGAGATTAGATTTGTCTGGCATGACTTGTTTCTCTGAAACCCATGTTGACTTTTTGTGATTATGGCATTGGCTTCTAGATGTTCACAGACTCTCTGTTTAATGATCTGCTCCAGAATCTTTCCTAGTACTGATGTCAGACTAACTGGACGATAATTGTTGGGATCCTCTTTTTTCCCCTTTTTGAAGATGGGGACATTTGCCCTCCGCCAGTCTGCTGGGATCTCTTTTGTTTTCCAGGAGTTTTCAAAGATTATTGCCAATGGCTCCGATATTACATTACAACTAATGACCTAGAGCAAGAGATTCTGGCCTTTTTCTGTACAGATTGTATAGTTTATGATTTTTGGAATGTAGTCTGTTTTATCCTCCTCTTTAATCCCCAGCTTCTTGGGAAAAGGAGTGATAATTAAAAGCATGAGCTTAGGAAAGTCTCTAATTCAATCTCATCTCCTTCTTAACCTCATTGTTTTGCCTTGGGCATGTCATGCTCCCTACGCCTCCATCTGTAAAAACACTAGTGTATTTTACAGGATTGTTATGGGGCTTATTGATGAAATCTATGTAAAGCATCTTAGGCATTTAGGGGGAAAGAATAATACAAAACAGTAGGTAGCATTGTTAGTAACGGATCACAATCACGCTGTGGCATGTTTCTCAAAGTGGCCCCTTTCCATGGTAAGAAATTTCTGTCACAGCCATAAAGTGTAAAAATATTTAACATATGGATTTCTCTCAGCCAGCTTCATTCTATTCTCGTGGTTTTCACCAAAGCTTTCCAACCTGTTATTGTTCTCTTCTCCCTGTTCCTTTCAGTTCTGTCACTGTTGGGGACAAGACACAATATCTTGACTGTAATCTTAAAGGGTCCTATTACTGCTCATTCTTGGACAATGTGCTCTTGATGCTGCAAACTAAAATGATGTTGACCTGACTATGCTCTCACTTATTTTAAGTCAGTTATTTACTTACATAATTCTTTTACTTACTTCTGTGTAGTCCCTAGTCCCCTTCTCCTCCTTATTTATGCATTTTTAATCCCTATGTGTAACATTTTACCTTTTTCTGGTTAATCTCTGTTCCTGTTTACATAGTTTCCCAGTTTATTAATAGCATTTTGAATTTTTAGTCTGCATCCTCTTCATTTGGACTGGGGCTTGAGACACTGAGATTTAGTTCCCATTCAGCCATGAAACTCACTGAGTAACCTTGGGCCATTTAGCCTCTCTTAGCCTAATTCATCTCACAGGGTTGTTGTGAGGATAAACAAGGAGAGAGTCTTGTACGTACTCTGGATTTATTGGACTTAACCGGAAGAAAGATAAGATATCAAATATATCCTGTTATATAAATGGAGCCAGTATAGCACAGTGGTTTGAGCATTGGACTGCAACTGGAGGCCAGGGTTCAAATCCTGGCACAGTCATGTAAACCCAGTGAGTCACCTTGGGCAAGTCACACTCTCTCAGCCTCAGAGGATGGCGATGTCAAATCCCTCTGAAGAAACTTGCCAAGAAGATCATATCATGGATTCACCATAAGTCAGAAAGGCATACTTTCTCAGTCTTAGAGGAAGCCAGTGCCAAATTTTCTCTAGCCAAAAAACCTTTAGAATAGGATCACCAAAAGGCAAAGTTGACTTGAAGGTACATAAAAACAATAACAATAATAAGAATACAGTGGACCCTTGTTATACACTGGGGTTTGGTTCCAAGATCCCCCGTGTATAACAAAATCCGTGTATGCTCAAGTCCCATTAAATATAATGACGTAGCACAATGGTGTCCCTTATAAAAAATTGAAAATTAAGGTAAATTTATACTTTTTTGGTACATTTTCAAACCGTGTATGCTTGAATCCGTGTATAAAAAATCCGTGTATAAGAAGGGCTGACTGTATAAATGATGTTGCTAAAGATAGATAAATTACATATTATTACTAGTGAATGGGATAGTTTCATTTATGCATCAAATAAAAAGATGGTTTCTTTATTGAAGCCTTTGGGCCTCACTGATTTAATGTGAAATATTAATGAACATAGTTTTAAAACTTTTAATTTTTAAACCTGTTTTAACTTACTAATCGTATTGTTTTAACTTGCTAATCATATTTAATATGTTTTTGTCTGTTTAAATTATTTTTATTCTTTTAAATAGTTTTAACCTGTGTGCATTGATTTTACTTGTACACTGGCCTGAGATTTTTTGATGTATAGCTGGATAGAAACATTTTAACAATTGAACAAGTAATCTTTTATTTTACTGTTTACTTACTTGAGTCACTTATTTATCACGTCTTTATCTACCAGGGCTCTAACATTTAAAATATTTGGATAAATAACTATAAAACAATTAAAATGCTTAATAAAACAATTTAGTGGTTTTGTGTGCCACCTTGTAGGAAAATATTCTCATAGCTATTAACACAATAAAACAGAATAAAAACAATAAGAGAAAAACACAATAGATTTTAAAAGCCTTAAACATTTAACGTATAATAAAGATCTAAAATCTCAAGAATTTTACCTAGGAAGCATTCCAGGAAGACACTTGTCATTTTGTTTCAAAACATTTTCTGAGGAAATGATTTTTTTTAAAAGTGCCACTTGAAGTATTGTTGCTGTCAGGGATGTCTACTTCTCACCATAAGAAAGGAAATTCTCCCCAGAGCAATAACCTATATTTTCAAGCCTCAGTAATAAGACCAATAAGCCCTGTGATGCATTTCTTGGCAGAAAAGCAGGATATAAATCAGATACATAAATAATAAACTTCTGGATTTCATTTTTTCTGGTAGGTTAAACTTTGGCTACTCAGCACAAGACATCCGTTTCTTAATTATTGTTGCACTTCCCCATGTAAGTTTTAAACAGTCACTTAACATAGCAGTGTTACTGAAGTTGTATCATGATAGTTAAACAAGTTTAAGGTGCAAGTTGGAGAGCCAGTGTGGCATAGCGGTTTGAGTGTTGGACTGTGACTCTGAAGAGCAGGGTTCAATTCCCAGCTTGGCCAAGAAACCCACTGGGTGATCTTGGGTAAGTCACCTGCTCTCAGCCTCAGAGCAAGGCAATGACAAAGAAGAAATCTCGCCAAGAAAACCCC
Organism: Sceloporus undulatus; assembly: GCF_019175285.1. NCBI lineage: Eukaryota > Metazoa > Chordata > Lepidosauria > Squamata > Phrynosomatidae > Sceloporus > Sceloporus undulatus. The sequence goes on from NC_056525.1 coordinate 88,464,632, forward strand.
AGTGAGTTTGCCATAGGTCACATAAGTCAAAAATGGCTTGAAGCCACACAACAACAAACAAGGTGCACATTGACCTAGCGTTCATTTGTAGCAAATGTCTATCTGCTGCAGAATAGTATTACTCTTGGATGATGGAAAATATTTGTAGCCATCATGTAGGTTTTTAATACAAGCCAGACGATGGTACCTGGTGCAAATGTAACACTTATTGTCTTGTTCTGTGTCTTCATGTCATTTCCAGCTTATGGCAACCCCAAGGGGTTTTTTCTTAGTAAGATTTGTTGAGAGGGAGTTAGCCTTTACCTTCCTCAAAGGCTGAAAGAGTGTGACTCCCCCAAGATCACCCAGTGGGTTTCCGTGGCTGAGCAGGGATTTAAACCCTAGTTTCAAGATCTATAGTCAAGTGCGCAGACCACTAAGCCATGCTGGCTACCAATCTATTAATCATGGCTGTGAAGGTTTAAGTAAACTGTCTACTTGTATGTTTTCTGTTTTCCTGTGTGAATTCCACAACCATGTTTGACTATGTCCAGGTTGACAGTAACAAGAACTAACCTAGCTAGATTTAATCACAGTTAATGTTGGTTCATTGCAGCTCTTATTGTGGTTAAAATCAAGTCCTTCTGGGACAGCTTGCTGATTTGTGGTGACACTGGATCAAATGCTCCTGCAACCTGCTTAAATTCTGCTCATCATGATTAAAATATGGTTGTTGTCAATAGAAGGATTTAGAAGTTGTAGTGGACTACAGGCTTGGAAGTTTATCTTAATTTGTAAACCTTAATACCTTGCTGATGTGTTCCCATTAGGATGCAATTGTAATTCATGAAGTTTATGAAGAAGGGGCAGCTGCTAGAGATGGTCGACTTTGGGCTGGTGATCAAATTCTTGAGGTAAGGGTCATGTTTAACTACCTTGAAATTTTTCTTTCTTCAATTTAGAACTGGTGCTTTAAGAAGGTGTGGGAAATGCCTCTTAACTTGAAGAAAATTGAAGTTTAGATTAATCTGCTGGGGTATGGTTCCAGGACCTCCCATGGATACCAAAATCTGTGGATACACAAGTCTCATTATATTTAATGGGATATTAAAATGGTGTCCTTTATATAAAATGGCAAAATCAATGTTTGCTTTTGGGATTTTTAGGGGAAGTGGGAATATTTTCAAGCCCTGGATGGTTGAATCTGTGGGTGCAGAATCCATGGATGCGGAGGGCCAATTATATATCAAAACCCTGAAAGTCTAAAACTGGGATCTGTTATCTTATTTACCTTCAAACTATCAAACAGAACCATTTTTGCATAAGCCACTCAGTGAAGCTTGCTATTTTTCATTATGTCTTATAGTGAAAGATATGAAAGAGTTAAGAAAATAATTTGTGTTTGCTTTGCAACTTAGAAAAAGGAGTAGAAACCACTGTGGTTGCTGAATGTCTGAACCAGCTCACTGTCAAGTCAACACAAATTCCCAGCACACCTATTATGACTTCCTTGAAAGGAGGTTAGGAAAACATTGAAGACTGCTTGGGAATTGCTCTTAACAGCTCTTTCACAGACTGGCTCTTATTTTAGCTGCCATTTCTGTGCCTTAAAACAACAACTGTACTTCTTACCAGAATGCAATTAAAACATGATTAAAACAGCAACTGATAAATCCTTCACTGCACATACAAGGAACATGTTTGCCTTGCTTGGTGCTTATGAGCATTAGAAATGACCAGAAAAGAGAAAATGCTACATTCTCTTTCTCTCTGTGTCTCTCTCTCACACACACAAAATTCAAAGGAAAAAAATTACTTACTCTGACTCCAGTATCTTGAGACTGGCCCTATCTCAGTACCTGCCTATGCCACCTTACCACCTGAGGCAGAGCAGTTGATACTTCCCACCTCCTCTCAAGTAAAGAAACCTGGTTTTCATGGTTGGATAAGTTGCTGTTGCACCTGAAGCAACAAATCCCCCAATCTCTTCTCCTCTGTGGTGGCAAGAACTCAGCTCTGTAGAGGCCTCATCGCTCTTTGTGTGAGTGTCTATCAGTATCATAGGTCCTGCCATGTTTGCTAGCCATATATTCTGTATATGTGGTGATGCTGTGTGGAAAGATTGTTTATCCTTCTGGAAGCTGGCTAGTGAGCAGATATGAGGGGAAGAAAAATGCACTTCAAACTGTGGAGGTTAATTTGATGGGAACTCTTGGTACAAAAAAGGAAAGGCGAGGTAGTCTTGGTAAAAGAAATATTTTGATTTGAAGATGAATGGAGGCTGAGCATGTGAAAAAAATTGAATTGCCTTTAATATACTCTGCAACAGACATTGCCTCAATCTTGACAACATTGGTATGCTGTGAACTACTTTAGTTTTCTGAATAAAGCTTTCAGAACCTACTGAAGCTTGGTGGGTTGGTTGTTGTTGTTTGGACTGAAGTTAGCCAGTACATGACAGTTCCTTAAATTTAGCTGACTTTTGCATGGGCGGTGTATATTAGAGTAACCAGCCTTCCAAAGATACCAAGATAGTATATTTCAGGAGGGCCTGGACTCAGCATTTATGACAACCCCTAAACCAGAAGAAACATCCACAGAGTTCAACTACCCCAACTGAGAGCATATCCTACCAACACCAGAAATCAAGAGAAATCTACTAGGACCAGGGCTACTGCTGACCAATTAGCCATAACAGAAGCCATTTTAAAAAAAAGATTCAACAGCAAAAGGTTTTGTTACTCTACAGTTTTATCGGTTTTCTGGTCTTCATTGTTTTCCAAGAGGAACTACTGGAATTAGTGTGATAAGAGATTTGAAGTAAAACCAAGGGAGAAGAAAGCTGCAGAATAACTGGCAGCAATTCAGAATAAAACCCTTCTGCCTATAGCCATCATTCTCAAGTGTGGATACTTCCTAGAAGCTACACATTTTATGGAATCACTAGTTCCATGCGCTCATGTATCCTACAATGCACCACCTAAGCAGCAAGAGGATAGCGACAATGTGTATCAAGTTCTGTAACTGTTTGCCAGAGTATTAGTACCAACTGTCTCCAGGGGAAATTTCTGCAGATGGCTATATTTGATTCTAAAATGGAAACTTTTTTAAACACACACACACACAGCTGGAAATCACCCAGTTTTAACTGGTTGCATCTGAATTAGGAGATTACTATGGATATCAAGTCTGCTTCTGTCAGGAATTCAAGTAAAACATATTCTTCTAGTTTTGTTATTTCAACCAAACAGGGTTTTGTTTGGCCATTGACATTATGAAAGCAATGTCTTGGCTCTCTTTATGCAACTACTGTTTTAACTATAACATGAGTTCTAAGAAAAAAACTAAAGCTGCTGGAGTGGTCTTGTGTGCCATCTATTGGAATCTGGAAAAATATTCTTTTGCCATTCAAATTACAGAATTGTCTAAATATCAAAATGCCTTTAGATGTTGTTGGACTGGAACTTCAAGCATTCTTTGTTAACCACTTTCGAGTCATGTTTGAATGAAAGCATTCTTTGCCATTGGCTATATTGACTATGGGAGTTGGAGCTTGCAGTTCAGCTGCATCTGGAGGGCTACATGATCCTCACCTTTGCTGTATACATTTTTCATGGAGTGAACACTTGTGATGGCAAGTGGTGCTTACATCTGAGTAGACCTGTATAGGATTGCACCCTTACTCATGCTAATTGTTAATACATTTTGAGCTTACAACTTTAGGTCTATTGATTGGTGAATGCAGGGAAACCTACATTTTCAAGTTAATAATCAAAAACTAAAAATAGATACTATGTGTAGTTATACCCATTCATTAGAAATGTTTCAATTAAGTCTAGAAATTTTAGTCAAAAAATGCAGCCAAAAAACCTGAGTCAGGTCAATGTAAGTACTCTAACGCTTATCAAAAAAGGAACAATCTCCTGGTGAAAGGCAAAAATATAATCTATCCTGGAAACCCTGACAACTGTCTACTCTCTCTCATCCAAACAGCCTTTAGTATGACCACATACAGTTATAACTGCTGATGTTTTGTAAGTTCTTTGACATTGTTTTCCTTTTTTTCATCTTTTACATCCTTTGTTACATGCCCCTAATTTTTACCCTCAACATATCCATGGGTCATTCCAAAATCTATGATTTTGGCCCCAAAACCTGCCCTTAACTTATACATGAGGTTGATTTATAGTCAAGTATATACAGTACATCTGAACCACCTCAGAGGTTCTAGGCTTCTGCACTGGGACTCTTACAGTTGACTAGATAATCTGGGATATGAAATAGTGTGAAAAATTTATGTAGTTACTTTATTCAGCTGAAAACATCCTTCTCTCTCTCACTTAACAATAAACATGTTGATTTATTTTTATTTGTTTTTTACTTGCCTAATTACATTCTAGCAAACAAGCAGAATTGTAGTTATAGTATGCTATTTTATTCCAGGTTAACGGTATAGACTTGAGAAATGCTAGTCATGAAGATGCTATCACAGCCTTGAGACAGACTCCTCAAAAAGTACAACTGGTTGTATATAGAGATGAAGCTCATTATAAAGATGAAGAGAATTTGGAGGTTTTCCATGTTGAACTGCAAAGGAAAATGGGCAGAGGCTTGGGACTCAGCATTGTTGGGAAACGGTAAGAATCACAGCTGGCCATCATTCTGCTGAGATCATTTTCACAATAGAAAACAAACACAACAGTGCCGTTGCATTCATTATAAAAAGGCTCACCAAATGGGGCAGACTTGGGGAAAATATTTGCCAGTTTGGGGAGACAAACATCTGAAAATTATTGTGATTCAGTGGAAAGCTTTGTGATTAGCATAATAATTTATATAAAATGGCAGCAGTTTCCTATTCTGTTGTCCAAGGAGAGAGGCTTTTAGTGGCAGTTTCCAGTTTCTTCTGTGAGAGAACATTATAATGTGTGCTGGCCAACAGTTAGAGTTCCTCCAATTCAGTGTACAACCATCATGCTTTGGATACCTGGACTGGAAACCAGTCTTTCAGCAAACTTGCTTTCCCCACCACCACCACTATAAAAGGAAGGGGAAAACCATGACTATCCCTTATTATACCACATCATTCCTCCCTCAATACACACTAAACACAAACAAGATGAAATCACTCTTTACCCAATTGCATGAAACCATAAAGTAACTCAGTCTCTGTTCTGCCTGAATTCTTCTGATGTACCCAGACGTTCCTTTTGTATTTCAGTCCCAGTCCTCCTCTTTAGCATATTGGAGACAACAGTGAAACAGTTAGTTCAGTATGGCCTGCATATTGACCCCTGAATCACAATATGAACTTGTCTGCATTGAAGAGAATGACATATACAGTACTACTGGAGGATTAGCCCTATTCAGTTGTTATCTCTTGTGGTTTAAATGAATGCACAAGAAGGAAGAGCATGTTCGCCCTGAGCCCTTCCATTATCAGTTCCATTGCCCTTGTACACATGGTGGTATCAGTCAGAAGAGAAGAACCCCTCCTGGCAGTGCAAGCTCTCTAGGTGACTTGAAATCTGCTTCCTTCTGTGTTTATTCAAACCACATACATAATATCCAAATATTTGGTATAATAGAAAGAAGATTAACAGATGGAGAGAGGAAGACAAGGGAGCAGCATTTGTTTTTTTCTAGATGGAAAGAGTGGAATTAAATACCATATCTGTTTCCTTTTTCACATTTAGAAGAGCAAACTGAGTGGCTGAGAAATGCTGTAGTGTAGTGTTCTAAATATGTTTCGTGCTTATTTATTTATTCATTCATTCATTCATTCATTCATTCAAATATTTATACCCTGCCCTCTATCTAATAATTTCAGGGTTGCATATAATAAAACTAACCTAATTTAAACAGTGTGAAAATAAAGTGAATGTTAAAGACTAAAAAAATTAAACAATTTCATAAGTTTAAAACTCATTAAAATTTTAAATTAAAATTTGCAACAGTTTGAAATTATTTAGAAACGTATACCTGTGAAGGTTTTGTATAAAACCAGTTAGAGCCAAAAGACTTTTTGGGAACAGCCACATTTCCATCTGGTGTCAGAGTGATAGCAATGTTGACACCATTATTTTGTAGATAATGGTAGTGGTAATGATGATAAATAATTTAATCACATAGTAGAAATAAATCAGCATAATCATTTTAAGACCAGGTGTGGCCAATGGCTGAGGACAGCACTCAGTGGCAGTTGCTCATTAGAATGCAAACCAGGACTGACTTCAATGGATGTAATCATATTCCAAGTCTCCTTACCTAATGGATATAACGATTTTCTACTTTCTGTAACAGTTTATTGCAAATTAAAAATAAGACTAAAATATGAATCTCCAGTGTTGCTAGAAATTAGGTTATGTTGGTTGATATGTCTGTATCCCTTTTGTGTGCAAATTGTCAGCTTAAAAATACTTTTGATTGTGAAATAATATGTGTGCATCTTTCTTCATTAGAAATGGGAATGGAGTTTTTATCTCTGATATTGTCAAAGGGGGAGCTGCTGACCTTGATGGGCGACTTATTCAAGGGGATCAGATCTTATCTGTTAATGGAGAGAATGTAAGACATGCTTCCCAAGAGATAGTTGCCACCATTCTTAAGGTGAGTACATTTTATATTCTTGAGTACTAACCAATGTTTGCAAGCAGCCTGAAGCATATATCCCGCTCTTTATAAAAAGTAAAGTATATTGTCATTTCAATTTTATCTATTTGATATTTCTTGAATGCCAAGATCTTGCACTTAGCATTGAGTTGGACCTGATGGTCCATGAGGCCACTTCTAGCTCTATGATTTTTTTTTCAAAGGTCCTACTGTGTGCTTACCTATAAGTGAGTGAGGTTGCTGCACATGAGAGACTTCTGTGGTAGTGACACCATAGTTATGGAGCTCTCCTCATAATTATAAGTATTGCCCCTTCAAAAGCGGGTCTTGGAAACCTTTTTCTTCGAAGTTGTATTTCCTTAAAGGTATAAATAACTTGTGTGAGGCAAAGAAGCTTGCTTATAATTCTACACCTCCCTTAAATATTCTGAATATATCTTTGTAGCATTCTTGCAGTCCTGAAAAGCAGTTCAAGTACACTTTGAAATAAAAGAGAGAAATAAATATAGAGAGAGTTAATGAGTGGTTAAGTTGTCTGTAAATCAATTGCATCAAAAATGTAAAATTTAGGCATTTATTTTAGATATATATTTATCTTGAAATATTTGATAATGTAAGAAATTATTTAGAAGAGTTTGTATATTTCCCCTCTAATACTATTTCTGCCATAAAAGCATTCCAGGTATCAAAGAGTAAAAGCAGAGATGCTTCAGCTGGTAGATTTTTTAATATTTATATGTGTTGGAGGCAGAAAGATTTGCTGAATCCACAGTTTTGAATGTTGTACTTGTACGGTTTAATTTCAGTGGCATAATGTAAAAATTCTGCTCATAGAAATATAGGCTAGGATTCTTTCTGCACCACTGAGATTTTCTTAATGCTCTTGTTCTTCTGCAGGTAGGGGTTGTTTGACATAAAGAGATAATGGTACAGTCCATTGATAGTTGTATCCAGGTTTTTTTTATGAAATCGAAAGTTGCCTCTTGTTCTTCTGGGAAAGTGTTCCACTTTCTTGCTTTAAGTTTCATATGTTTGGTTAATTGCAATATTGCTAAAGATTATTTGATAAAGAAAACCGTGAAATAAATGTGAATTAAATACTTTCCGAGATATCTTTTTCAAATAATCAATATATTATATCGTAGTTGTAGTCTATTCAGCCTTGTGATTTTTTAAAAAATATCCACTGTATGTCTAGTAAAAGGAAAACTTTCTATCAAGATGTAAATACTGTATGCTGTGTATTTTTGTCACATGCTAAGTGTGCTCAAGGGCTTGTACAGTTGGAAATCGGACGACTGAAAGCTGGTTCTTGGCCGTCATCACGAAAAACATCCCAACACAGCCAGGTTTGTACCAAATGATGCATTCATAAGAAAAACAAAATCATTGGTTTGTGGTGATTTGGCTTGTGATTGTAACCATTAAACTTTAGAATTCAGCTACAGCCATAATTCAGATGATTTCAAATTGATGTGGTTGGGGCCCTGGAGCATTCCTGAATATGGTCCCCTTCACATCTGCCAGCTATTCTAGGATCAGTGTCATAGAAATTAGAGTAGACAGAAATGCAAATGTGTGAAGCTATTTCCATCCCTGAAATTTCAGTGAGATTAGTCGTCTGATTCCATGCTGTTTATTCAGTCATTTAAGTACCAAAATGATGGTGACAACAGAAACACTGGGAAAAATGACTGAGGTTGAAAAGGGAACAAGCAACACTTTCTTCCCTCATCAGTGAGAAGCCTGGAGCAATTGTATCAACTGAACCATTTATAATATGGCCCTGAATATTGATCCAATATTTTTGGTGACCAAAAAGACTCTTGTTGATTGAATGCTTCCATGCTGAGAGACAGAAAATGGCCTGAAATCCTATTTAGTTATATTATCAAGCTTTGGTTTTGAGATGGACTTTTGATTGAATAAGGCTGATTTTTTTTTTTTAAATGAATCTGGAAGGTGCTGGTTTGATCTATGGTTTGCATGGCTACTTATTATATGATAAAATTAAAGTAAACCTGGAGTTTAATAATCATTTTATAAGAAAATCACTTCTAAATGTATGGCAGAAAATAAAGGTTAATTGGTTTCCAAAAATACCACTGTGGACATCCATTAATGAAACATTGTTCAAGAATGAGAAAATGTCTTGTGAATGCTGGCCAATCTATGAAGATATAACAATGCTGGATGGAGAGCAAAGAAGACTAAAAACAGAATTAGAACTTTTCAATGATGGCTATAAATGCAACTGGTTTTTATATAGACGTATAAAAGAAAGATTTAAGACAGATGAAAAACTTCAAGGGATGGGAAATGGTGAAATGAAATTTAAAAAAAATTAAAGAAGAAGATACACATGAAATTTCTCATTTTTATAAATTATTGCTCAAATATACCCCGAATTATGGTATAAAAGAGAATATGATAAAAATGCAATTTAGATGGCACTTAACCCCTTATATTTTGGCAAAAATGAATAAGAAGTGTAAAAATATTTGTTGGAAGTGTGAAAAGGAGGTTGGCACATATTATCATTGCTGGTGGACATGTAAAAAGGCACGAGATTTTTGGACACATATTCATACCGTTATTGTAGAGATATTAAAGACAACTATAAATAAGGATCCCAAGTTATAATTCTTAAGTATGATTGAACAAGAACAAGTTGAAAGAAAATATGGAAATCTTATACGTATTTTACATGATTTCTGCTGCTAAAACATTATACGCATATAACTGAAAAAATATTTAAAAAACCAACTATTGGCCATTGCATATACAAGCTTTATGACTACAGTATATGGGAATGGACAACATAACTTTGCTCATAAAAGGGAAATCAAAGGAAGAATTTTTTAAAACATGGGAACCTTTTGTAAATTATATGAAGGTTACAAAGGGGAATTATACAGCAATTGCGTTTGAAGAGTAAAAGGTCTATAATCAATACACAGAAATAATAATTGGTTGAGGAATGGTTCAGAACTGTCACGATGGGTTAGCGAGGATTGTAAATATATGATAGAAGACTAATGGAAAATTTATTTTCATTAAATTCATTGCGAGTAAGCCGATCTAAGACTTAACGGTAGTTGAGAAATAAGATTAAATATCAAGCTGGAGAGATACATAAGGGAAGTAAATTTATATAAGATGTTATAAATGCCATACATCTGTCAGTTATAACGATCAAGAAAATATTATGTACACAGCTGGAGGATGTATGATAATTTCAAAAATGTTTTTTTAATTTTTTTATTTTAAAAATAGTCAATAAAGAATATAATTGAGAAAAAAAGAAATATATACTTTTAGAATATATGGCAATTATTTGTAGAAAAAAGGCCAAAACGCACTGCAGAAATAATCTAGTTTGAGACTGCTTTAACTGCCTCAATTCAGTGCTAGGAAATGCTGGTAACTGTAGTTTGTTGTGGAGCCAGAGTGCTCTGACAGAGAAGCTAAATGTTTCACAAAACTACCATTCCCAGAATTCCCTCATATTAAATCAGGGCAGTTAAAGTGGTCTCAAGCTGGATTATTTCTCCAGTGTGTTTTGGGTCAAAATTCATTATTTCACACTGTGAGCCCTCCTTATACACAGACTTGCCATCCGTGGATTTGAGCATCTGCGGGTGGCAAGCGGGGGGGGGGGGGGGGGGGGGGGAAAGAGGAGGGGAAATGGGCAGCATGTCAGGAGGAGGAGGAAGGTGCAGCATGAGGAAGAGGAGAAAGAAGAAGACCTGGCACAAGGGAAAGGAGGAGGAAGGCACAGCACGAGGTGGGAGGAGGAGGAAGGCAAAAGACATGTGGGAGGAGGAGGAGAAAGGTGCACTGAGGCAGGAGGAGGAAGAGGAAGGCATAGTGCAGTGGGAGGTGGGAAAAGGAGGAGGAGGAGGAAGCAGCTCCTCCAAATTGCCATTGTTGCCAATGGTGGGGTGGCCACGCCACCATTGAAGTAAATGGGACTTGAACATACATGGATTTTGGCATTTGTGGTGGTGGGGGTCCGGAACGGATCCTCCATGGATAACGAGGGCCCACTATACATTCCTTTTTGCATTTGTCTTGCTTTTTAGCCTTAGAACCCATATGATGGCTAATAATGTACATGAGAAAGAAGTGAAAAAAGTCATTGTATTATCCACATCAACATACAGCAAGAATAAGTAAAAGGGTTAAACTAGTCTGAGCTAGAATTTCACAGGAAGTTTATGGATATTACCAGATGGAGGATCTGTCATGCTACCAGTTAGAAGGCACTACCTGTTCCGTCTTTCTCTCCTTAATGTGTTTTCCATTATAAAAAAGGATAGAGACTAAAGCAGTGAGATGATAATCAAGGGTTACAAACACTGCTTGGAGTTGTTTTGGGGTGAGTGGGTTAGGGACTACTACTCCAGGATTTCTAAGACAAGCTGGCCAAGAGATTATAGAAGTAGCTGTTAAACATTTTTTCCAAGTTATGGTTACAAATGTGGGATGACATTATCCTATGATGTCCCCATAAAAGTCAGTAGACAAATGACAGCATGATAAAAAGCCTGACCTGGATCTTTAACCATTTCTCCACTGTTCTTCCTTCCTTCTGATGCCACTGTCCAGTCTCCAAACATGTGTGATGTCTTGATTTCCCTGAACTATTACACTGATTAGTTGCTTGGTCAACAAATGTATTATTTCTTTGCCTTCTTCCCTGCTGGTCTCTTGAGTGTTCTGGGAAGCTCAGGGCTACTGCTAATGAATTCTCTGTATACCCTGCACATTCTGGCAACATTTCATTGGCACTTTGTGGCCTAAAAAAATCAATTTTACCTAGAGGAGATGGCTGTTTTGCTAGACACAACCTTTGAACAACTGAGACTTGGCAGCTGAGACCCAGATATGAAAGAATTAAATGTTTTAAAGAAATACGTGTATTGTCTATCACACATATGATTTCTAGTCTGTCAAAGCTTTACCTGAGGTTTAGAGGGGGGGGAGGAGGAAAGGTATTAAATGAACTCCCATGTGTTTGGTTTAGTAAGCCAAACAGCATTATGTTGTGTATCTATGTATATTTTGAATCTCGTTTAAATGCAGATACAGTATTGGCAATTATTTTGCTTCCTCTTTAATATCTATAGCTCTCTGGGAGAGTTCTTAAAACACATCTTTGTCACTGCTTTTAGAAGTATGTCCAGTTATACAGCAAGGAAGGCTTGCAGGTCTTGATTCTGAACTGTTTACAGATACCAAAAGAAATTTCCAAAGTAATCAATTTGGTTTTCTGTAATCCACTGTATATGTGATTGCTTTGGAAAACTTTGATACAAAATACAAGGTGTTGGTTTTTCCCTTGAACCTTACTGGTATTCCTCATTTACAGATAAGCCAACACAGTGTTCATAGCCACTTTCACCCTACATTTGCTCCAGTTATCTCCACTCTGCAGAATTTTGTCAGCACTAAGAGGTCATCTACTGATTCCTTTCACAAAAGCTCAGGTATGGGACAGCATGTGCAGTTATTAACCTTCAGAATTATAGTGGAAGTTTGATTCCAATATGTATTGACACATACCTCTCAAAACTGACAAAAATATTTGATAATGAAAAGGAAAAAAAAACATACTTGCAGTAGACTCACAGAATCAATAGGAATTTGGTAAGCTACCACTTTATAACTTCTGTTGATTCTATGGGTCTGTGCTAGTTGTGACTACCATTTGTGTTTTTCTTCAGCTCAGAAAACCCAAATATTTTTCTTCAACCTATAACAAGGAAGGACTGCTTAGTAATAATAATGCTTGTATATGTGAAAGCAGATCCAAAGGAGCATTTGCTCCAAAGACCCATACTGTCATAGCCCAATATGCAAAGAGATCTTGTAGCATGAGCTTTTCTAGACTTGAGTCTACTTCCTCAAAGCTCATGCTACCAACTTCTCTCTTTCAGTTATTATCAAACCTGCTACAAGATCCCTTTGCATGCTGATCTTCCTGTGTCTTTGAATTCTACTATCACAACAAGCAGAGATTTTGAACTTTGAAGGCACCAACAGTTTCTTATCTCAATTAAGGAAGCTGTTATCTGGCAGTGGAATATGGTATGGGTTAAGAGATTTTCATATACTATGTATTAGCTTTTTTTTCCAGCTATTCCTGTTGCCTACATATTGGCTCCAGTCTATTTGACATGGTCCATATCATTTATGAAACCACTTGCCAAAACTGATTGCTACCCACTAATTTTACCCACTAATGTAATAGTGTGTTGATCTATTCCTTTCTACCTGCTGAAAAAAATAAGTAACTTAATTTTCAAATAATAAGGAGTTTTTTCCATTTACAAGCAGTTGATTCTAACCATATTTATTTATAGACATAGTGAAGTAGCATGGTATTAATCCTAACAGTGATTAATCTGATGAAGCAAAAATATATTGAGTGAAATCAGTATTATATGAGCACCTGTGAACTAAGGTGTACTATAATAATCCTGTGTGTTTTATTAATTTGGTAAACTAATCCAAGAAAGCTACCATGGTGTAGTGGTTTGAGTATTGAATTATGACTCTAGAGACCAGGATTTGAATCCTCACTCAGCCATGAAAACCCACTGGGTGACCTTGATCAAGTCACACACTCTCAGCCTCAGAGGAAGGCAAAGGCAAATCATCTCTAAACAAATTCTGCCAAGAAAATCCTGTGACAGGTTTGCCTTAGGGTCATCATAAATCAGAAATGACCTGAAGGCACATCACCACCACCACCACCACCACAACAACAACAACCTAATCTGTGTATTAATTTGCACTTTGGCAGCCCATGGCTTAAAGAGTAAAGTGTCAAGACTGCAGTAAAGCACTTGGTTTATTGAGACATAATACCTGAAAGCCATATCTGATCCTTTTATAAAGCAGAGGTTGGGCAAAGAGCAGCACTCTTGATGTTGTCTGCCTGCAATTCTTAGGATTCCTTACCATTGGCTGTATTGGCTGGGGCTGATGGGAGATGTAGTCCAACAATATCTGGATGGTTGCCCTTTATAATAAAGCAGTCAACAAAAAGAATATAAATTTTATATGATATCATGAGATTGTTATGATTTTCATATATCTATATGTGTAACTAGAAATTGTGGTCTCCTTATGCTATTATATATCAAGTATATAAATTGTTTATTTCCTTATTAGTTGGAGCAGACATGAACCCAAGGACTGTGGAAATAGCAAGGGTCAGTGACTTCTTTTTCTCATGTTCTCAGACCATTTCACCCTTATTACAAGTGAAAGGCTTTACCTTTCTTCCAATGTGTAAACATACTGTATATATTCATGTATCAGTCTAGAAATTTAGGTCAAAAAATTGACTCCAAAAACCTGAGTTGCCTTATCCATGGGTCAATGTAAATGTGTGTGTGTGGTGAAAGGCACTGACCCTCTTCCACTTTCTCAGACATCCAGACTTTGGTATGTGTGCACAAATAGTTATGCCTGCTGGAATTTTGAAAGTTCTTTGGCATTGTTTTCCTTTACTTTGTCATTTACATCCTTCATTACATATGCCTAAGTTTTACACTCAACTTATCCACTGGTCATATCAAAATCCTGAATTTTGGCCCCAAAACATGACCTCAACTTATATATCAGGTCGATTTATAGTCAAGTACATACGGTATAATTAACATTTGATGAGGGGTTTGCTCTTCACATTTTTCTTTATTGCTGTATTCTTGAGGCCTTTGCATGTGAGTGACATATTCTCAGGGCAAATTGCATGCAGTCATGCCATTATTTTACCTCAACTTTCCATAGAAGTTGCAGATTCTGTAGATACATATGGCAATGGGTAAATGTGTTCCATCCAAAGAGACCAGTGACATATTATATACTTGCTTTCGAATAGACTATCCACACACGATCCACATGTATACAAGGGTTTTTCCTTAGATTTGATTCTTGCTAAAAACAATATTATAAATAGTAGTAAAGGAATGTTTTAATAGATGGAACACTTTGAATGAAGCTCAGGGAACGGGACATTACACCAGGAATAGTCAACCTCTGAGTGCCTAGGGATCAGTTTTGAGTGCCCAAGTCCAACCACAGGCCCCACCAACTCTAAAAAGTAAAACCAGAAGTGGCCAGAAATCAGTTTCTTTTTGGGAGAATTGGGAGCAAAACAAGGCACAGGAAAGCACTGCCTCTAAATTTTAAGGATAGATGTATACCTCAGTTAATTAAATAGATGTGTTCCTGGCATAACTTCTTTAACAGAGAATTTGGTACCAGAGGCAAAAAGAATATTGAAAGAATAGGGATAGGTTCCTATACAACAAAAGAAGAGGAGGAGGAGCAGGAAGAGGAAGAGCAGCAGCAGTAGTTCTAAATGTTTCATCAAAGTTTTTATTCAGAACTAAAAATACATATGTGAAATAAAATAATCAGGTCAGGTAAGCCTTGCATAAGAAAATAATAATAGTTCGAATCTTCTAGAGACTACCTGAAGGCTTCATCCATGACATTTTTTTCACTAGTCCCCATTTTTCTTACGATTTCCTTTTTGGTGGCTAAATACATTTATGCTTTTTTCACCCCATGTGCTGGACTGGATGGTGAGGCCAATCTGTCCTTTTCTCTGTCTTGCTGTTCTTGCATGCTCAGTAAGGGATTCAGAAGGCAGCTGCTTTTTACCCTGTCTGTTATAGGCATGAACACACAGCTACAGCAGGATTGTCTAAAGAATAATCCCATGCTTTATCACATTGTTTACTGCAGAAAACTGCTGTACCCTGACTCCACAAGTCTGTTTCTTCAACCTCCTCCATCAATCTTCCAATGCTAATGCTCCTAAAAAATGTTCAGCTAGACAGAGAATAAGGAAGGTGTAAATGGATGATGGATGGATGTAAAAAGACTGCAAAATGAAGTTTCACTGTCAGAAACTTTGTTAACTGAGATGTGCTTGTCTTGGAGGCATCTAGGAACAGTAATTCTGGTCTTTTGATCCAAGACAGTACCTAGGAGCTATTATGGGACCAAGAAGGACCCAAAGACTACAAAAATGTTCCAGGGGCTGCATGATTCCCATCTCTAGAAGACTTCTCAAATGACTAATTCAGGGATGGGAAATGTCATCTCCAGTTACTTTACTTGTTTAAGTCAATGGAAATTGCAGTAGACAACCTAGTCCACACCCTTGAGTCTACCTGTCACACTTTTGTTATGTATTTTGAACTGTATCAAAGCAAGTGGTTCTGACAATGATCTCTCTGTTAAGGGTCCACATGATGCTCTTGGTATCAGTATAGCTGGTGGAAAGGGAAGCCCACTGGGAGACATTCCAATCTTCATTGCCATGATTCAAGCCAGTGGAGTAGCAGCACGTACACATAAGCTCAAAGTAAGTGAAAAGAGGAAAGGAGGAATGTTTTCTCTATATATATAGCTCCCCCCCCCCACTGTTTCTGTTCTCCCTGAAGAGAATATAATATTTTTGTTTGAAGGATTATATTATGTTGGTTAGATATTCTCATAGATGCTTCCACATCCATTCTCAGCACTGAAGGGGGCTTCTTTTTCCCTTCTGATTAACAATAACAACACCTTTCTTTACTTTGTGACTGACTTCATTAACTGCACTTGAGGAAAGCTGTGCTTTAATATACTCTTATGTCTTGAATCAAGGCCATCCACCAAATAATATCCTTTCATCTGCCACTAGCATGAGCCTGGACTTTTGTAGATGGGAGGCAGCAGGGGGTACCAGGGATCTCTAGGTAGCCTTAGGAGAAAATCTTGCCCGAAGCCCAAGGACAGCTATTGCTAGTCAGTGTTTACAACACTGAACCAATGGTGTAATTCACTATACAGCAGCTTCCAGTGTTCCTGCAGGTAATTTGTGCACCAGGGAGCTCCACATATGAGCCACTGCCACAAGGAAAATCCCTGTCATGTGTTACCATCAGCTATGCCCTAGTAAATAACAGGAAAATAGACAATCATGCCAGCTGGTGTTAAATGATGGGCAGATTCACATGAAAATAGGGCTAGTCTTTCAGCTAGTTCATTTCCAAACTCTTCAGAGTTTTAAAGATTTAGAGTTGGCTGCTAGCTATAGCCAGCACCTTGTGTGGCATTGTAGATCACTTTTCCCATCAAAATTTTGCTTGCAGTATTTCCCAGCTGTTGAAGTTTCTGAATGGTTTTCAAGAGAAGCCCCATGTATAGTATGAAACAAGATGAACTATGAAACTAATGCATATGGAATCAAGGGCCAATCTAACTCTATCCTAAACAGTGTTCTAGCTGAATCCAGAGAAGAACATTCCTAGTATTTTGTAGTAGGTAGGCTGCCACTTCTAGGAAAAGTGCTTTGTTTTCAATATGAAGAACACTCATTGAGCAGCGGAGGTACAAATTGGCTTTCTGTAACTGAGCAAGGTGGCTAGCAATACCAACATTGCAAGAAATGTTGAACACTCTTTCTATTTTCCTTAATGCTGACAATTTTTCTGTTTCAACCCCCCCCCTTTTTTTTTTTTTTTAGGTTGGTGATCGAATTGTCAGTATTAATGGACATCCATTGGATGGGCTATCTCACGCTGATGCAGTTAATCTGTTGAAGAATGCTTTTGGGAGCATTATCCTGCAGGTAGGATGATAAATCTAACATGCAGCTGCATAAGGATAGATAAATGGAGTTTTTAAGGGAAGATAGAGCATCACTAGCATAAGACATCACAGCACGGCAGGGTCCTTGCGGGTGTGAATTATGCAAGATGAAAGCAAGAAATTATTCCATTCAAGAGGCTTTATTCTTGCCTATACAGGCTCTGAGCATGATTGTGTAAAATCATAACAAGGAGGAGAAATGACCTTGCTGCACATGAAAAATCATCAGTGCTTTTGGTTTCTGTTACTTCAGAAGCAAAAACTGTTTTCCTTTTTTTGGTACATAGCTTTGGTTGAGCTGTTCATCATCTTAACCTACTTATACTTGAGAGAGAGAGAGTGAGAGAGAGAATGTCATTGCTCTAGAATTATAGATGGCTGGTTATCCCTTAACTTGGGAGGACGTAAAGAATATGTGTTTCAGAGTAAGATATTCTCCTTTTCTGTTTGTAAACTGGAAGGCACTTATTTTCTTAGAAGATTTAGAGAAAGTGAAAACTGGCTAGCTGAAAAAGAATAGGACTGACCTTCATAAAGCATAATTTTCATCACAGGTCATCTTTTATTACAGTGATGTAATGTTTCTCTAGAGTGCCCAGAACTTTTGGGAGGGAAAGCTGGGCAAAAATAAATGAGACCAAACAAAAATCAGCACATTTGTGTCCCATTAATTTCATTAATATTTCTGCAGGACAGAGATAGATAACATGCTTGGTCACCTCATTCAGAATCAATGAGATTTAAAGGTATTTAACATGAATTGTTTCATATTCAAAGCTAAACTAGGGGTTCACTTAGTTGAATTAGAATCAAAGAGTTTACTGAAATTGCAGGTTGCAAGTCATTAAAAAAATCAAATCAAAGCCATATACATCCTAATTTGAACAAATAAGATACCCATTATGTGGGTGCAAGTTGACATAATGTGTTTTTGTCAGTTTTATTGGTTATGTTTATATCCTACCCTTCTTGCAGTGACATAACAGCTCTCATCTTTCTCACATTTTCTGTACAACACAGAGAGGTAGGTCAGCCTGAGAGAATCACAGGACCAAAGCCAGACAGTGACTTGTGTGGCTCAGTGAGAACATTCATCTCCAAAGTCCCACATAGTTGCCTAACTAATACACAACATCACACTGTCTATTTATCATCTTCTTTTGCTTGTCACATATCTGGATACACTTTCTAAGTCTTTGAGGTGGGCTAATATATCTGCATCTCATCACTTCTCTGATGGTGTCATGGAATGCATCAACAATGACAGGTCATTTCCTTATCCTTCCAGTGCCTCTGTTGTGCCTTTTACCTCTGTTTGATAGACTGCAACATCTGGCTATGCTGATGGTAGGGGATGATGCTGGGGGGGGGGGAAGGGTAGGAATCCATCTAGTGTTATCCCAGAATGGTGTTTCATAGTAACTTCCACTATTCCAGTATCACCATGCAACCACAGTAAGTTCCACTATTCCAGTATCACCGTGCAGGATTAGAAAACTATGTATGAACTAACCAGTTTTGCAGATAACATGTGCTCTCTTCCATTTTCTGTGGATTAACAGTGCTTCATATGCTCCATTCATCAACTGGAATATGTTGAAAATATAAAATTAGTTAAAACTATAGCATTAAACAATAATATTAATTTTTTAGAAAGTGCATGTGCAGCTTGTTATGGATGTTAATACATGTCCTCCCTTGTCAACCCCTATGTACAGGTTACAAAAATGCCATGAATGCAACATTGTAATACTGTACTACTATGAATGGAGCCTTGATGCACTCATGGGCTTCCCTTTTTACATGGTGATTTAATGAACACAGTTTGTTCATGGTGGTAATGTAAAAAGTGGAATGGGAAGGAAAATTTGGTAAATATAAATAGATAACCATCTGAACAAAATACAAAAATAACAGACAGAAGGATGACAGGTAACTAATAGACTGGCACTGCTTCAAAAAAAGTACATGTGGGATTTTACACTTCAACATTGAGAACAATTTGACCAGGGACAATTTCTGACAGTTCACTGATACTCCGGGTGATGATTTTCCAAACCTAAATGACATTGGCATTCATGGATTCCATGACAGGCATGGGCCTATCCCAATTGGTTTCCAGGCCAACCCATTGCGCAGGTCATACCCTCGATGCGGTCTTTAGTATGGAGCAGGAATATCCATGGGTGGAAGTAACTAGTACCACCAAACTGTCGTGGACGGATTATTTCCTGGTCAAGGCTGAACTAAGAGCCAAAGTCCGACCTGTTGGGGGTTGAGGACCCATTAGAATGGTCCGCCCTTGAAGGTTAATGGAACTAATTGGATTCCAGAAAGCCTTAGAGGGTTCCTTGGTTGGTAATGCCAGTGATTCTGTCAAAGCTTTGGTTAATACCTGGAACACCAACCTCGCCAAGGCTATCGACACAGTTGCTCCCAAGTGTCCTTCCCAATCCGCTTCTAATCGCAAATCATGGTACACTGAAGATCTGAGGAAAATGAAGTGGGTTGGACAACGACTAGAGGGCGACTGGCACAACACTCAACTCTTATCTGACAGAACTCATCATAGGAAATTTATTCATTTCTATAGAGAGGTGATACAGGCAGTGCAGATATCTTTCTCCTCTGCATGTATTGCGCCTGTGGAGTCCCGTCCAGCCGAATTGTGTAGGGTGGTAAGAGAACTAACACAGGTTCCACTTGTGCAAAACCCTTTATTTAACCCAACAACGGCCTGCTGTGATGTTTTTAAGAACTACTTCACAGATAAAATCTCTCAGATAAGGGCAGAATCGACTGATGAGGTGTCCAGTGAACCTGTTAATGAAGTTAAACTAGATCGCTTTGAGTTTGTGAGTACTGATGACGTGGACAAGATCCTTGGAAATGTGAAGAAGACGACATGTCCCCTTGATCCCTGCCCATCATGGCCTTGATGGCATTTCTTAGAGATGTCATCAATGCATCCCTTAGGGAAGGTTGTGTTCCAACTTGCTTAAAGGAGGCGGTTGTTAGACCACTCCTAAAAAAACCTTCCCTGGACCCCCTGGATATGAAGAACTACAGGCCGGTATCCCATCTGCCATTTTTGAGCAAGGTGATCGAGAGGGCTGTCGCCCTTCAACTCCAAGTCATCTTGGATGAAACCGATTATCTAGACCCATTTCAAACCAGCGTCAGGACGGGATATGGGGTGGAGACTGCCATGGTTTCTCTGGCTGATGATCTTCATCTAGGCATTGACAGAGGAAGTGTGACCCTGTTGGTGCTTCTAGACCTTTCAGCGGCCTTCGATACAATAGATCATGACATCCTCTTGGAACGCCTGGGAGAGTTAGGAATCGGTGGCACTGCACTCCAGTGGTTCCAGTCCTTCCTCTCGGGTAGATTCCAGAGGGTGATGCTTGGGGAGAGTCACTCCTCGAAAACGGAGCTTAAATGTGGCATCCCTCAAGGCGCCATACTGTCCCCGATGCTATTCAACATTTATATGAAGCCGCTGGGAGAAATCATTCACAGACAAGAGGCAGGGTGTTATCAGTATGCTGATGACACCCAAATATGCTTCTCCGTGTCCCGATAGCAGCTACGGCGACAAATGGCATTTCTCCCCTCAATCAGTGTTTTGAGGCGGTAATGGGCTGGATTAGGGTTGCCATTCATCAGGACCTCCAAACCGGAACAAATGTAGGACAAAATGTTCAAATGTAGGACACATTTTTTGTGTCCTACATTTGAATAGGAGCCTCTGAGGCTTTCCCTCTGGGCCTGGGCCCCGCCCTTGGAGGGGGCGGAGCCCAAGCAGAGAGGGACTCCTGCCCTTCAGGGAGGCTTTCCCTCTGGGCCTGGGCCCCGCCCTCGGAGGGGGCGGAGCCCAAGCGGAGAGGGACTCCTGCCCTTCAGGGAGGCTTTTCCTCTGGGCCTGGGCCCCGCCCTCGGCGGGGGCGGAGCCCAAGCAGAGAGGGACTCCTCCCTTTCAGGGAGGCTTTCCCTCTGGGCCTGGGCTCTGCCTTTGGCGGGGGCAGAGCCCAAGCGGAGAGGGACTCCTCCCTTTCAGGGAGGCTTTCCCTCTGGGCCTGGGCCCCACCCTCGACAGGGGCAGAGCCCAGGCAGAGAGAGACTCCTCCCCTTCAGGGAGGCTTTCCCTGCAGGCCTGAGCCCAAGCAGCAAGGGAAAGCCTCCCTCAGCTTGCTATATCTCGCCAGGGAGCAGGGGCAATCCCGGGGGCGGGGCCAAACCAGGCTGTGACCATGCGGTCCCGCCCCAAACCGGGAAAGTCCTGCCCTCAGGCGGGATATGGCAAGCCTAGGCTGGATGAGGAAAAACAAACTCAGGCTGAATCCAGACAAAATGGAGGTACTTACAGTAGGAGCCCCCAAAAAAGGTATAGGGTTGCAACCTCCAGTCTTAGATGGGGTCACACTCTCCACAAAGGACTATGTTCGCAGTCTGGGGGTGCTCCTACATCGGTCGCTTCACATGACAAACCAAGTGAATGTGACGATCAGGAGTGCCTGTTATCAGCTCCGGCTGATACGCCAGCTGGAAGTAAAGGACTTATTATTATTATTATTAACCTTTATTTATGAAGCGCTGTAAATTTACACAGCGCTGTACATGCAATATTTTTAGTTAGACGGTTCGACGGTTAGAAACTAGTACATTCACTGGTAACTTCACGATGTGATTTCTGTAATGCGCTCTACATGGAGCTACCCTTGTGCCTAGTCCGGAAACTTCAACTAGTGCAAAATATGGCAGCCAGGCTGGTCACCAGAAAAACTAGGAGTGTCCGAATAACACCTGTCCTAAAATCTCTTCATTGACTGGCTATTAGTTTCCGGACACAGTACGAGGTGTTGGTTATAACCTTTAAAGCCCTACATGGCTTGGGTCCAACCTGTTTGAGGGATCGCCTACTCCCATATAATCCGCCCCGCACATCCAGGTCATCTGGGAGGAATCTATTATAGCCTTTAAAAACCAGAAGAACTGCTACCTCCCAGAGGGCCTTCTCTGCAGTTGCTCCCAAACTATGGAACGGCCTGCTGGACGAGATCTGTCAAACTGCCAGCTTAGACAGCTTTTAAAAAGCTGTCAAGACGGATCTCTTCTGGCAGGCCTTTCCTGAATAAAAGTGTCCGGCCACAGAATGATCGCCCCTCATATCATGTATTAGCCCACCACTCTGTCCTAGTTATATTTTTATTGTGTTATTAATAGATATTTTAATTTCCAATTTTAATTGTATCATGTTTAATCCTGTTTTGATGGGGGGGGGGGAATTTGGGACATACTGTTGAACATGGATATTTTAATGTGTTGTGAGCCACTTTGATTGTCTCATCACAGAAAAGCAGGATAAAAATAAAAGTTTATTATTTTTTTATTATAATTGCCAAACTTATAATTGCAATGGCAAATCATATATCTGATAGTGTAAATAAATACAAATCATATATCTGATAGTGTAGTGAAGTATTAGAATTTCTCCTAATAAATTTGAATCCATAAATATTGTCAAGATTACTACCTTCTTAGGGTCGCCATGAAACAAAAGGGAAAGTCTTCAGGAGACATCAAAGTTTGCAGGAGCACAAAACCATCTCCCTACTATGAAATACCAAAAGCATTACAAAAAATTCCAAGAGTTCTCACCTGACCTCTCCTTCTCCCCACCCATCCACACTACAAACAGCCATAGTCTGTTATACCTTTAGTGTTGTTACTCTTTCACTCCTATAACTGCTAGCTCATGGCTTAAACCTTGTCAGTAGCTACAGAATATAGAACATACATTTGGAGAAGTAAAACAATGTGATGTTAGGAGTGCAACCAGAGGGGGCTCAAGGCAATATGTTTCCAGGAGAAGAGAAACTTACTTATGGTGAGTTTGCTTAGCAAGGTTTCTTCAGAAGAGGTTTGCCATTGTCTTCCTCTCAAACTGCAACACCACAATGGCGTCAACAAAAATTTGCTTACGGAAAATAAAATAAAAGAAGTTTTATGCACTTTTTAATTTCTCATTTGAATTTCCTTAATCCACTTTTAAACTTGGTGTTTTATATACTCTCAACTTTCTTAAAAAATGGTGTGAGGGTCATTTTATAACATGTTCTGTTTACATCCTTGCATCATTATCAAATATATCAGTAGATGTGGAATGCAATGTGGAAGTAATGGAGAGGAAATAATTATATTTCATTTTAAACAACTGTTCTTTTCATTGGCCGAGTGATGAATTTACGTAATAGAAGTGAACTCATTCTATCAATCTGATAATCATGAGTGACACATCATTAAGTAATTCTATTATCAGTTACACCACCTCATGGTAGCTGGATATGAAAGGTCAGATAATTGTATCCGCTCGTGTGGAAAGGCTTATTGTCGATATGTCCTGGGCAGGATGGAAAAGGAGTTTGTTAATGCTGTTTGCAAATAGGAGATTAGGATCCCAAGGGTACATTTCATCCCTCCTGGCTGTTTGGATGTTGCTATTTAATTTAATCTGCTGTCTGCAGGTGTAGTAATGAGATAAGGGGAATCTTTTTTGCAAGGTTGTTGAACTTTGATGTGTTCTTATTGCCAATTGCAGATTGGTGAATATAGATATGCTTTCCTGGCAGGGCATAGTTTGGTTCTCTTTTGGGGAGAAAGTAGAATTTCAGCAGTTTTGCAGTTCTTCCATCCTACTGGACAACCACAGTATTCTTTCTAATATTAGTGTTGGAACAGGCATATCACATATTATCTGACATTTAGTGAACTAGACCGTTATTTTAAAGACTGTGTTGTTGTTGCTGTTGTTGTTAACCACCCTCAAGTCAACCTCAAATGTGGATGAGACATCTCCAAGACCTCTTATCCTCCACTACTCTTCCCAGTTTCTGCAAATTCATACCTGTGACCTCCTTAATTGAGCCAATCCATTTAACATGTAGTCTTCCTCTCTTCCTAATTCCCTCCACTTTTCCCATTATTATTGCCTTTTCTAATGAGTCATGTCTTCTCATGATGTGACCAAAGTACGACAGCCTAGTCATTTTTGCCTCAAGGAAAATTTCAGGCTTTCAACACCTATTTGTTCTTTTTGCTGTTCATGATATCCTCAGCACTCTTTAGCACCACATCTCAAATTAATTTATTTTCTTTTTGTCTATTTTCTTAATTGCCCAGCTCTCGCATCCATACATGATAATGGGGAATGCAATAGCTTATATGATTCTGACTTTTGTGCTTAGTTATATAGCTTTGCTCTTAAGGACTTTTTCTAGTTCTTTTATAGCTGCCCTCCGCATTCTTAGTGTTCTTCACCGGTCTGATCTATGTCTGATCCCAGATGTAGGAATTCTTCTAGTATTTCTATTTCCTCATTGTCTAGATTGAACTTGTGAAGATCATCCGTGGTCATTATTTTTGTTTTCTTTATGTTTAAAGCCTGCCTTTGCACTTTCTTCCTTGACCTATCTCAGTAGGTCTCCAATGTTTTCTGTTAATAGAATGGTGTTGTCTGCATATCTTAGATTATTGATGTTCCTTCCTCCTACTTTCACTCCTCCTTTTGTGTCCAAGCCCTCTCTTCATATAATATGTTCTGCATACAAATTGAAAAGATAGGGTGAAATGATGAATCCTTGTCTAACCCCTTTGCCAATTGGGAACCATTCTGTTTCTCCATGTTCTGTTCTAACCATTGCCTCTTCTCCTGAGATTCCTCATCAGGATTATTAGATATGTTTAATAATAATAATAATAATAATAATAATAATAATAATAATAATGTGTTTAATAATGTCCTTAAGGGTGTTCCCCTAGCCTTTCATGATCTATGCAATCAAAGGCTTTGCTATAAAGAACATGCTGATTTTCTTTTGGAATTCCTCGGTGTGCCATTAGCCATTCTATGTTTGCAATGTGGTCCCTAGTGCTTCTTCCTCCTCTGAACCCCACTTGGACCTCTAGGATTTCTCTCTCTATGTATGGTTGGAGTCTATGTTGCAGAATTTTGAGCATGATTTTGCTTGCATGAGAGATTAGTGCTATGATCCTACAGTTGCTGTTGTCTTTTGTGTTTCCTTTTTTGTGGATGGGGATGTAAATTGTTCATTTCCAATCTGTTGGCCACCGTGTCATTTTCCATATCTGTTGACATATGTTGATTAAGATTGGAGTTGATTCTGTCAGTGTGAATTGTAGTAATTCGATTTGAATGCCATCTGTTCCAGGTGATTTGTTTTTCCCCATTTCTCTTATTGCAGCTTCTACCTTACTTTTTAGAATTTGTGGCTCATCTTGATATAGTTCTTCATTTCATATATCCTTCATTTTTTTCATTTCTTTTCTGTAGCTTTTCTGTATATTGCCTACAATGTTTCTTTATTCCCTCCTGGTCTTGAATCATATTATTTGTGTCATCATAGAGCATCCCAGTCATTGGTTTGAATGTCCTTTTAAGTTCTCGGATCTTGTGGAAAAGATCTCTTGTTCTTCCTTTTTTTGTTATTGTCTTCAATTTCCATGCATTGATCATTGTAGTAATTCTCTTTGTCTTTTCTCGCTAGTCTTTGTACTCTTGCATTCATGGTTCTAATGTTATTCCTGTCTCCTTTTTGTTTTGCTGTGTTCTCTATGCCCTATTGAATTTATGATTTTGTAAATGATCCTACTGCAGTTAAGAAGATCAAAGCTGAAACACAGTGTTGGGTGTTTCATTTGTTCCAGCTTGAACCAAGTCCTGGAACTGACTCCTCGGCGGGAGGAAATGATACTATCCTTTATTTAATCGCTGATCTGGATGTATTTATTAAATAAGAATACTAAGTATTGTTTCCATTAGAGACTGGAAAGTTTCATGTTGGATCAGCTCAAAGATGAGGCAAACTATTAACCCAGATAATTGACACACCAATAATCATTTTCCTGGGAGCAGCTTTTTAACAGAAAAAATAAGAAATTGCTTGATAGGCTGCCCCCCCAAGAAAATCAGAGATAAAAAGTCTCCTCTCTTTTTTCTCTAATTGCTGACATCTTTGATAGGGAGACAGTTCACAAATGAAAGCAGGGACAAATGTAACCAAGCATCAATGTGGTCAGGATGACAAAGGTTATTAATGAAAAAGGACACCATAAGCTCTAAGAGGCTGCAGCAGTTTGCTTTTGCCTGAGCCTACTAGAATAGAAAGATTCTGTCCCTGCCTTTTCTCTTCTCCCTGCTGAGTTAACTGAGTGCAAACTACTTTGTAGCAATTGAAATAACCTGAATCTCCAGGGGGGTTTTCCCCACCTTTCTCATAAATTGTTAGCTTTACCCTTGTTTTTTTCTCTGTACATTTTCATGTGGAAATGCAAAACAACTCTTAATGTAGGTCCTAAATTATCTTAAATTTTACAATAAAGATGTTACCTGGCTGTACAGTCCGGTGAAAAGGGCCAGCAGCGGGATGGAGTGAGGTTTGTGGCAACCGCACACGGTACACCTCAATTCCACCCCCAAGCTGCCACCATGCTGTCCACCCAACTAGGTAGTGGTGGCATGGGAATGCTCCTGTGGTGCAATGTTTATACACACTGCGCTGAAGAAACGGTAAAAAAAACGCTGCTGCAGAAGCAAGGAAGGCTTTTTGCCTGCTCAAAAAGGAGCGGCATTTTCCCCCCTTCTTTTTGAGCCGACAAAACTCTGGATTGGGGCCATGGTATACAGTTCCTGTGGCCCAGTCTGGTGCACAAAGGGGCAGTGTTAAGCCGCCCCTTTACAGCCATCTGTTTTCACCTTAGAACAGAATGGGTTATGATTCTAATGACCAACTTTGACAGAGAAAGCAAACTAGTAGTACTAAAGAGTGTTCTTCTTCACATCATGAATGATGAGATGAAATATATATATAAAATGAAAGATTTATTATAGGATGGATATTTATAAAGACCAAGTAACTTGCAGAATTGTATAAGTTGTGATTCTGAAAGTGTTGGGCCAAAGAAAACTACATGAGAATATAGTTTTAAAATTTAACTATATAATTAGATATGACCAACTCCAGCCAGTGTTGTCTAGTGGTTTGAGCATTGGAGTATGAGACTCTGGAGACCAGGGTTTGAATCCCAGCTTAGCCATGGCTCAGTCACTGGGTGGCCTTGAGCAAGTCACATACTCTCAGCCTCAAGGGATGGTAATGGAAAACCCGCTCTAGAGAAACTTGCCAGAAAATATTAAGTTCACTTTAGGGTCACCATGAGCGGGAAACGACTGGAAAGCACACAACAGCAAACACCCCAGCCATTACTACTGGGTTTACTGTCTACTAACACTAAACAGTCCCTCAGATTTGGCCTAGAGAACTGACTGATGGTAGATTAGAAAAGAAATGCATGTTGTTGCTGTGTCCCTTCAAGTCGTTTCCACTTTATGGCAGCCCTAAAGTGTACCATGAGTTTTTCTTAGCAAGTTTCTTCAGAGGGGGTTGGCATTACCATCTTGTGAGTCTGAGCAAGTGTGAATTGCCCAAACTCACCCAGTGGGTTTTTTACATGGCTGAGACGGGATTCGAATGCTTGTCTCCAGAGTCGTAGTCCAGTGCTCAAACCACTACACTATGCTTGCTCTCTCAATATCTTCTTTGCTTCCTCTGAAAATAACAGTCTCAACCTGGGGGAAATGGAGCAGATGATGCAGTAGGGGAAAGATAGTACAGAATAAGTAAAGAGTAAGTAAAGAAATACCTGGCTACTTTAAATGGATTCAAGTCTCCAGGATCAGATGAACTTCATCCAAGGGTATTAAAAGAACTGGCAGAAGTAATCTCAGAACCATTATCAATGAGAATTCCTGGGGAACAGGAAAGGTCCCAGCAGACATGTTCAATTCTATCGACAGGTTCAAGTGACAAGTTCAGTTCCAGCAACAATAGTTAAAACTAAACGTGTCACCTCAACTCCATGCCTACAAAGTTTTGAATTCCTATGGACATTCACACACAGTGATTCCTATATAGATCTGTACCTAGACTTTCCACTCTATCCCATGCATCCAAGGAATTAGGCTCAAGTCAACAAAAGCTCATGCTACCAACTTCTCTCTTTCAGTTATTCTCAAAGGTCCTACAAGAACCCTTTGCAAATAGATATAGGATGGGTGAACCTGGCTTGATGGCAATACATGCAAAGGGGCTCTAGCAGTCTTAGTGGACCACAGGCTGAATGTGATCCAGCAATGTGATTTGGCACTAAAAAGCCAATATGATCCAAGGCTGCATCAGGAGTACAGTGTTTAGATTGTGGGATGTAGTAGAATAAACTCTATTCTGCTTTGGTCAAATCTCACCTGCAATATTGTGTCCATTTATGGGCACCACAGTTCAAGAAGGATGTTGACAAGCTGGAGTGTGTCCAGAGGAGGGCAACCAAAATGGTGAAAGGTCTGGAAATCATGCCCTGTGGGGAGCAGTTTAGGCAGCATGGTATGTTTAGATTGGAGAAGAGAAGGTTAAAGGGTGACACGATAGCCCTATTTAAATATTTGAAAGGATGTCCTATTGAGGATGGAGCAAACTTATTTTTTGCTGCTCCAGACACTAGGACACGGAACAATGGATTCAAGCTACAGGAAAAGAGATTCCACCTAAACATTAGGAAGAACTTCCTGATGGTAAAAGCTGTTCAACAGTGGGACACGTTGCCTTGGAGTGTGGTGGAGTTTCCTTTCCTTCAGGGGTGCTCCATGGCAAAGGGTTGGACTGGATGGCCCTTGTGGTCTCTTCCAGCTCTTTGATTCTAATATTCTAAACAGGGTAGATATGCTTCACAAGATTGTATGAAATAACTGATCAGGTTAAACTCACTAATGTAAATATTGAATATTAAAATGCAGTTGTACATTTTTAGAAAGTGGTCTTGGTTTGTCTCCTTCTGCATAGCTATTAACAGAGACTACTATATTTTCTGCTTGATGGGAAAAGTTACAAATGGAAACATTTTGGTTTTGCTTATCTTTATGTCAAACAAAACCATGCACAAAAGCTTAATACTTTCTTGCATTGATTTCCCAAGAGATACGTAAAGTGAATAATACAGGACTTTCCTATTATTGTCAGTGTCTAGAAGAAAGGCCACTGCACATGCATGCATTTACCTAGGGTGCAGTATTATAGGAGAACCACTGTAATGTAGTATTTTGAGTGCTGGACTGTGACTCTGGAGACCAGGGTTCGAATGCCTACTCAGCCATGGAAACCCACTGGGTGACCTTGGGCAAGTCACACTCGCTCAGCTTCAGAGGAAGGCAATGACAAACCCTCTCTAAACAAAGCTTGCCCAGAAAAACCATGATAGGGTCGCCCTAAGTCAGAAATGACTTGAAGGCACACAACAGCAGCAACAACAACAACAGTCCTATAGACATTTGGAGATTTACTTCTGGGTATATTAGAGGGAGTGCTCTTGGAGATTCATAGACATCTTGCTTTGAAAAACGGAGCAAATACATGTGACTTCGAGTATATTTCTGACCTAAAATGTCTACATCCACTTAATTTTAATGAGAGTACAGTATTGGATGCTTAGACCTTTCCACCTTAAAATTCTTTTATCTTTCCATTCATCCTTTCATCCATTAAAGTTCCCCTTTTAATTTAAAAAAAGCCTTTGCTAATAATCTCATTTGCTAATACTGGTGAATCAAGGATATTTGCAAGCAGCATTTCTGTGTTTTTCTGTAGTGCCTAGATAATATTCCTTTTTTTCCAATTTGTTTCCTGACTTTTAGGTTGTAGCTGACACCAATATCAGTGCCATAGCCAGCCAGCTAGAGAGCATGACTACAGGTACAAATTTTAACCCACCTACTGAGCACCATCCTGAAGATCCAGAGTAAGTATGCATGCTCAATTTTTATTTTGGATATTTTAGAAGAGATGAACTATAGCTCAAAAGCAATTGAGAATTTAATTGGTCCTTGGATTCGATTTCAGTTGTTAGCACAGTACCCAAAGCCTAGTTGCCAAAATGGAAATCCAATTGCATTTTGTTGATTTCAGGTACCCAGGTTTACCTGGGCTCCCTGTTTGCGTCTAAGCAGTGAGAGTGAAGAGAACAGCAGGGTCCTGTAATGATACTGTATAGCTGTATCCCAGGAGCTTTGCATTTTTGCAGGATGACTGAGAATGGCAGTCAATCAGGAACAGGATCAGCCTGCTGTCCAAAGGTGGGACTGAGCAGGCAATCTGACTTTTAAATGTCTCAGTCTGGTCTATCTGCTTAGCATAAACTGTTGTCCCAAGGCTGGCTATGTCTTTCAGTATTAGAGCAGTTTCCCCACCCTCCCTCTCTCCATGCTGTGATTTGGGTTTAGATTGGTCTACAGGCAGTGTACCAGTGGTATTATTTTGTCACACCTCTGGTGGTTCAGGCATGGTTCCAGATAAAATTACGGGGAATGGACCTGAATACTTATGGTCCATAGTAAATGGAGATCCCCTCAAGGCACCTTGGGCTTGAGGTGTTAAGGGCTGGCTAGTTTGGCAGTATGGTCTGGCCTTAGCCCAACTGATGCGGAACCACACAGTTGAATTCATCCCTGTGGGATCCTGGTCCTGTCACTCCTAGGTGACAAGTGAATTGGTGGCTTGGTTGCCTGATTGGCCAACAGGCAGGTTGCCCAGTCTTAGGCTCCATGCCAAGCCAACCTTTCTGAATTGTAATCAATGAAAGTTGTGGCCTGCATAATGCAAGTTTGATGTGTTGGTATCTTTATTGGTGCATTTTACCTTCTGTTGCCATTGACAGTCACCAAAAAGAGAGAGAGAGACTAATCTACAGAGTGAATCTGCTTTGATTTCCTGCCATTAACCAAAAGATGCCATTGGAATCCCATAAGCTTTTATCAGTATTTGTGTTTACATAGGCAGGTTGTTTGGTTGTTGTTGGTAAGGGGCACACAATATTATTATTGTGCGGGTGGTAGTGTGGCTTGTTTGATGAAGTACTGCCTAAAACTTGCTTCCTCCCTGTCTTGTCTGAAATGACAGAAATGAGAAGAGGGTGACATCAATCAATGAACAGCGTGTATTCTTTTTTCCACTTCAATGAAAAAAGATTTCATACATATATCTAACAGACTGGAACACTTAGTCCAGTTGGTTATTTTCTCCCTAGTTGGGCTGGATAAATAAATCCATTCTAGTTTTCTTTGTTTCTAGTCTCCTAATGTGAAAGTCCTATTTCTTCTTATGCTAATATACAATGCTTCTTGTATGGCACATCTAACTCTTACTCTTTACTTGTGGCACATATTGTGTTCTAAATGTTCAAAAGTCATTTTATTTAACATGAACAATGTAGGATCTTATTTTAATGAGATCTCAGTATGCATTTTAAAAAGTTTTCTAGATATTGTAAATATTTGTGAATGAGGCAAACAGTAAGGAACTGTATCTCCATTGCTTCCCCCCCCCAAAAAAAAGGAGGAGGAGGAGGAGGAGGAGGAGGAGGAGACATCAGTAAGACTTCCTGTATTCCATGAGGTGGGACTTAAACCTAGCCACTTCCTCAGGTCCCTCCCCATGAATAACAGAATCAGAATAAATTATACAAATAAATGTGTGCTAATTTTACAACTGTTCTACATGATGTGATTTACATAATTCTGCTCTTAGTACAGAAGAAAATTTGGCAGGCAGATTTGGGTTTGGTTTCCCTTTTTATATCACTTGATTGTGAAGCATGCTGCCTGAGTGTGAGAAAATGAGATAATTGTCCAGAGGCGCACCAACTATCAGCCCTCTTTTTCATGAACAGAAGTCAGACATGCTCTTTTTATTCCTATTTCTATTTTCTCTTCCCTGCCTAGTTTTATGGCACCTGCTGAAAATTTTTACTAGCCATTTCTCCAGGGGATTATGTAAATATTTCTGCTTTCAACTTAAAAAGGAGAAAGGGAAAGGAAAGGGGGGGAATGTAGCAGCACCTGTAAGACTAATTGGTTTTTTATTTTAGCATGAGCTTTTGTGGATATAAACCCATTTCTTTCAATGTAGTACTGAATGGTACTAATCTTGAGTAGAATTGTTTCCAGCACCAAATATGCAAGTAAGAACCTTCCAAGCTACTGGAAGAAATGGTTTTTATTCTTTTGATTGCTTTATAAGAACCAGCTTTTCTGTGCTTTCCCATTGATGTGTTGTCATGTTGTTATGCTCCTAACTGGCTGTGTTTTTTGCTTGAGACGAGTTATGGCAACTGCAATTTCAGATGATCCACCCTTGGAGAAATTAAATAAGGAGTGGCTTTCAGCATTCTTCCCAAGAAAGTTTTGGGATACACTCTGCATAAAGTTCCTCTGCATTTTTAAATTTTATTTTTTGAACTCTTCCTCCTTTTGATTCATGAATCAAATGAATGTACAGAACATGTGATGTTACAAAACCAATCACCAGAATTCAAATTCAGACTAGTCTTTGCATCTTTTTCTTGAATAATAGTTACATATTTCTTGGGCAATTACTCAATGCTTTCCTGTTGTGTTGGGGATATTTATGTCCAGAAGTATACATGTTTAATTTCCTTGAAGAATAAAGACACATTTCAGCTGTTAGTTTCCTGCAAATCAACTGTGGTCAAACTCTTGAGATCAGCAATCTACTTAGCTCCTGTCCACACTGCTGTTGGGGTCACTCATCCTGGTGAAATGAACACTGGTGTTTTTCCCACATCTGAGATGCAGACAATCCATCAGTATATGCATGATCCTATGTCTATGAAGTATGTGACAGGGAACATTTAGTCCTGCAGATAGACTACAACAGTTTCATACAGCTAATGGGAACTGGGAGTCAACCAGTATCTATAGGGCCATGGGTCATATATTTTAAGTCACTGGAAGGTGCACTGGACTGAGGGTTCCTACTGGAAATTATTGTTCTTCAAAACAAATGGTTCAGCGAACTTAGCTAACATATGTTGTCCTGATATACCTTATATAGTGTTGCCAAACATTTTGTGACAGTTTCTTTTCAAGCCAGAGTCCTTGATCTTTTAACAGCTGCAATTCTTATGCAGTAATTAGACGTCTTCTAATTTGAGAAGGGGTGCTGATAGGGAAAGTTCCATTTGCTGATTTCTTCAGCTTAAAAGGGCATAGGATTGTATTAGAAAAAGAACATCTGACAGGTCTGGTGCAGACCCACAGAGTTAATCCATAGTTGGGCCCAGTAGCTCAGTGGTAAAGCATGTGCTTTACATTTTAGTACTTGGCAGCTCCATTTAAAATGATGCCATATGTTAACACAGGGAAAAACAACTTCATAATATCTTGGTACTGAGTCTATTTGTTAATCCCAATTAGAACAGACCATTAAATCAATTGAATTTATACAAATTTGATTTACCATCCATCTGTTGATCTGGGCCTGCTTTAGTGTATGTATGTGTGCATGCCTTCAAGTCACCTGCCCACTTCTGGGCAATCCAGTGAATTCCATGAAGGTTTTCTTAGGCAAGGAATACTCAGAGGTGGTTTTGCCAGTTCCTTCCCCTGCGGCACAGTGGATCCACCCTATCAGATACAGTATATCAGATACAATGGAGATACAGCTTAGGCACCTGTGGATTCCCATGGATTGCCCTGCCTCATATTAGTGAATGGCAGCACACATGGGTACATCCTGACATAGGAGTGTGTGCTTGGCCACATATTGACTAATATAGGCTTGAGCTCTATCTGTGGGAGGAGGGACAGAACCAAACCCCCATGATGGGAAGGACCCACTATATAGCCTACAGTATCTGATATTCCTTGGTAGTCTTCCATCCAAGTAGAGCCTAAAAATTGGAATTAGACATTGGAGAGCTACTACCATTCAGGCTAGTCAAAAATAGGCTAGAAGGACAGTTGGATTGAGGGTATGAGGCAGTCTAAAATGGTTTACTTTCCCAGTTATTAAATTAACACTGTTCTAAGTGGCATTCACTGTTTTTCAGAGCACCTCAACCTAAGGTTATTGTGCTGGAGAAAGGCTCAGATGGATTGGGATTTAGTATTGTAGGAGGCTACGGCAGTCCCCATGGAGACCTCCCTATTTATGTCAAGACCATTTTTGCAAAGGTAATTGACAAATTAAAACAGTCTAAGCATGTATTGTATAACTACAAATGTATAACTACATTTGAAATGACTACGCTCATCCTGATTTGTTTAAGCCCACTTATTATGTGAAAGTGGAATAGAATATGTGTCTGAGGATTTATGCACATATTCTTGAGAATGCCTGAGGACTATAATACAGATATATGACTCCAAGATCACCATGTTTGGCTGACTCACCCCAGATCCCAACACCACTCAGACATGGAAGTCTGAATGGAAGTTCTACTCTTGCTCAATTGAACATGATTAGCTGAATGCAAATAGTGCACTGACTGGAGACTTTGATGATGTTCATGGAAGAAGATGAGAGAACAGAGGCATATCCAGTGTAAAAGCCCTGCTCTTTTTGCCATTTGTATCCCTCATACATTCTTCAGAATGCATGAATAAGGCATGAGTGTTCATATTTCATTTATCTAGATGATTTCCCTTGCAGGCATCATTATTTCTAGGTCAACTTATTATTATTATTATTATTATTATTATTATTAATGTTTATTTGTATAGTGCCATAAATTTGCATGGCACTTTACAGGCATCATCAAAACAGCATATAACCTGCCAATGGTGTACAGTCTAAAAGTCATAAAATATAAACTATACAAAATTAAGCAAGTTATACAGTTAAAATACAAACTGTAAAAACAGCTAATACATATAATCAAATCTAAAACTATAAAACAATATTAAAATACAGTTCCAAATGTTTAGAGAACAAGAAACTGACCTCCTCATCTCATTTTGCAAGGAAGACAGAGCTAGTGAACTTTGAGGGCCTGTGTCTGGAAATCAAACTAGATGTGATTGTCATTGTATTGTCGCAATTAGTGCATCTAAGCAGCAAAACAGACCAGCATAAAAAGTTGGTTTCTGGGCATCTTGGGGGCATGACATACAGACAACGCATGTCCCCAAGTCCCCTGGAAGCCAGCTTCAAGCCAGGCAGCTGCCCACACATCAGCTAGCTTCTGGGCACTCCGGCAGTGTGGCATTTGCATGTTGCATGCCACCGGAGTGCCTTAAAGCCAGCTTCCAATTGCATAATTTGGGGGGGGGGGGGGAGCTAGCTAGTGGCTGTTTGCTGCTCCTCTTTCAGCCAGTGAAAAGGTGGATTGGGACTGCAGCATGCCTTCAGGGCTGTCTATTTTGCCCCCATGTTTTAGATGTTACATAGCGACTTTAGAGGGAGGCCAGTTAGGACTGTAGCCACATGGTTTGGAAAAACTTAACCCTGCTCCCTACAATATGGTCCTGATTTACCCTCACCTCCCTACTGCTGCTTATCCATCCAAGGAGGAAATTTTCCAGTGATGCCACACTACTACTGTGAATGTTTAAAAATAATTGCAATTCTGTGATTAACTTCTGCCCTGGGATCTTTGCAAGCAGATACATTTTTGTTTGTTTGTTTCCTCTTGAGGTTTCAAAGAACAATTGTTGCTTTGCTTCTTTGCATTCTTTGTTGATTTTGTAAACCTTCATTTATTTGTCTATTGATCCTGTTATCAGTACATGCAGGTTCTTCTTCTCAGCTGTCCTCTTTTTAGCATTACACAGCAAGATTATTTTGTAGTAAATTGCATGCATGGATAGCTGTACATTTCTTATTTACATTTTTGTTAGAATATGCAGAATTTGAAATTAGAGCCAGGAACATTTTCTGCACAGATGTGTACAGAGAGAAATTATCAACAGACAGGAATGTGAAAAAGTGGGAGGCAGGGTAATGAGATGTATGAGAGTTTATTTAATGAGAATGTACAGGTGTGCCCAGGGTTTTAAAAGAGTTCGAATAGAGAGGTGGATAAAGAAAGTGGAGCAGTAGCTATAAACAGATTTACACCTCTTGTGTGAGCTCCCTATTTTAGTTCTGTAGAAGGTTAGATCAGATGTACAATTGTATACATAGCCATCTTGGCTAGTTACTCAACTATGAACTCCATACCAGAATAAAGCTTTCTTATGGCCACTACTAGGCTCTGAAATTCCCCTCTTAAGGATGGTAGGATGGCCCCCTCTTCCTTTTTCCTTTCCTTTCTTTCTTTCTTTCTTTCTTTTTTTGGTCAAGTAAATACTTTTCTTTTCAACAGACTTTTGAGAACCTTTTCTTTAATTTTAAAAAAGGAGGCTTTTTAAAGGAGCTTCCCTTTTTTTAAAAAAAAAAGCTGTTTTCTGTTCTTTATGGGGGAGTTCTATTTTTTATTCATTTTTTCAAATTGTTACTAATGTTATTGATACCTTTATTACATTTTAATGTTTGTAAAGGTATTGACAGTTTAATTAAATTTTAATGATAAATATATGTGGTTTTTTATTTAAATTGTATTTATTTTAAATTATAAATCATGTTGAATCCCAGTTCTGGGGGAAAGGGGGAGTAAAATAAGTGGATGGATGAATGAACTAATGAAGAATTAATTCAAATTCACTCATGAAGTTGGAAACATTGGTGTGCTGCATTATCCCCATTAGTACTCCTTTTTCTTCTTCAAATTATTGACTGTGAATTCCCATTTTCTAATAGGGGTGAAGAGAACATTTGCAAATATTCCCCCCCAAAATGATCAAAGGCAAGCTTCCTGAGTGTTGAGAAACCCTGATGAGAAGAATCTTGGACTGATGTCACTTTTCATAATTCAGGACTTACTCTGCACAAAATTTGCATGTGGTTGCTTTGTACAGAAAATAGTTATTTTTGTGCATGAGACATCATCCTCTGTGCAGACAATAGCATTTCTGCACAGAAATATAATTTTATGCATGGAAATTTAGTTTCCTGCACAGGCAGTGCTTTAGTTCAAGATCTCACTCTGTACAAAATTTGTGCATGGCTTTGTCCAGAAAACAGCTTCTCTGCAGAGGAAACAGAATTTTCTGAACTGAAAATAATATTTATGCACAATTATATTATTTTCTGCAAAGAGAATGCTGTTTCAAAACAATCAATGCACATTTTGTGCAGAATAACTCCCAAATTCTCAGACCAGGAAGAAAATTCCTAAAATTCCTTGTTGTTTACTCAGAGTAGAAAATTAGTGAGGAGTTACAGCCCTATTTTCCACAAACAGTGTACATGTGTGTGCTTATGATCAAACCCATATATCATCTTATATAACAGGGTCTAATTGTCAAATTGGCAAAATAGGATATGAATGCATTTTAAACAATGCATTCAAAGATTGAACAAATGGTCAAAACACTTTGACAGGGGGAACATTTAGCAAACCCTCCAGAAGGTAAATAGAACAGAACCTCCTTCTATCTTTGGAGCATTAACTGCTATGAATAATCCAGGAGGTAGAAGTAAAAGAAGAGTGCCTTATTTGTGTCTATCTCGTTGCCTACTCCTCCTTCCCCGTAAAATTGCAGGACCTCTAATATGCTTACTCTTCTTGTTTCTTCACCAGGGAGCAGCTGCTGATGATGGAAGACTGAAGCGTGGTGATCAGATTTTAGCAGTTAATGGAGAAACTCTGGAAGGTGTGACTCATGAGCAAGCTGTAGCCATATTAAAGCTCCAAAGGGGGACTGTAACACTAACAGTGTTGTCATGAGCTTTGCTGCAACTGTAATCTGGGCTGGGTGCAATTATTCCTAAACCTTGCTAGAGCTGCTGTAAATCAGTTTAGAGTATACAGCCCCTGTGTGAGATGAAAATCCAACTCTAGCTAACAGTAGCACACATTAATTATGTTGCCTGTGATTAAAGCCATTGAAAAAGTTTACTTTGGTTAGTGAAACCATTAGCTCTACCCTTTCCTCCATCCCTTCTTTCCTTGGGTGTGCTTCCTATTTCCTGCTTTTGCCCATCATTAAACATCTATTAGTAGGAAGTATAATCACTGAAACTAAAATTAGCATACACACCAGGAAGAATATGGCTTATTGCTGGATCCCATCTAAAGAACAAAAAAAAATGCTGAGTGATTTTTCATCTCATTCATGGTTTGCTTATGTTAATTCTCTTTTTATCTGTGCCAGAAAACATTAAAGCATAATTCAATTACTTCTGTTCCAAATGATGAAATATCAAACCCTCCTATGGGAAATTAATTGTATATGAAGTTCTAATCATGAAATGCCAGCATCCCTGTCTAATCTCTCTGGGTAGATATAAGTAACTTAGTTGTAATTATGATGAGTCAATTTTCTTCCTCTCCTCTGATTGTACATTAGTCCTGTTTGATGTTATCTAGTTCCTGAACTAGTCTTCTGTTGGACTGACTAGAATCGTCTCGAAGGTCTGTCTGAAGGGAGCTGGTTAAGCAATAGGAATGGTTTGTACAATGTAAACTTAACTCAGTGGAGGCAGAAGAAAGCACCTTAATTTGTAATAGGGCTACTTGTTATTATTTATATTGATAACACTGCAATGAAGAGTGAAGGGAACCTGGTGGATTAAGTATCTCTTGGTCAGTTTTATGGTACAATGTCTCATCAATACAGAAAGTGATGAATTTCTGTCTAAACCCTGCAACTTCTGTATAATATATGTTTACTGCAATATAATTGAAATGCAATAACATTCAACTTGACTGTGTAGAATAAAGCATATGTGCTAAATTGGTCAAAGGTGAGGAAGAAATAGTCAAAGAAAGTGTGATTTGTCTTGTTAAGAATGTCGTCTTTTGTTTTGTGTGCTATGTTTGGATCTAGATAATCACAAAGTGCATTGAGTTATCGGAATGCCTTGTGGGTAATCCATGAATAGTGCCTGAAAGCAACTTTATAAGAATTTTGAAATGGAATTCACTCCCAGATTTCAGTGTGCAGATTAATAGTGATATTTACATGAAATGCCAAGAATATGTCTCATTAAGAAAACTGAAGAACTCTTTTAAGTTCTCCATTTTAAGAATGGAGGCATTCTGTTTCTCAAAATAAGCTGATATTAGACTTCAGTTCTATATTCAGCTTGAAGAAGCAGCTTATTTTGAGTTGCATTAAGGATTGTTGCCAAAACATCACAAATATTCTGTTCAGGCTTGACCAAAAAAAATCATCATTGGATTTTTTTTGTAACCATTCTTTCAAATAGGAAAGAATCCTTTTCCTTCTACGCACATTTTTCTGATACAGTGAATGTAGAGCTTTTGTGCTGAGATAATTTGCACTTCTTGAAGCTCAAATGGAAAGATTACATGATTGCTGCTTGTAATTTGCACTCTTCTGTCACATATAGTACTGCCAAAAACTGCACTGCAATCTGCAGATAGACTGGTGACTATGTGGGCATGTTGGGGATGGGTGCTATATATCACAGACCAAGGGCACAGCTTGGTGGGATGTTGTCCTGAGATGAATCCAACTGAAGCAAATATAAGCTGTGTAAAAGTATGATTGGCCTTCCACAGCAAAATGGACTAGTAGATTGTGCCCTGTGTCTTTAAGTCTGCTTTGTGCTTTTGGGGAGGGGGGATTATGGGCTTCTGGCTGTGAAGGGGGAGGAAGGCAGAAAAACATATTGTATGTTTATGTATATTGGTAAAATAAGATGTTTTATGACTTCCAAAGATTCTAAATAAAATTTACTTGCATATGTATGGTGGTATATTACAAAAGACTTAACATTGCTACATACTCCAAAACCTACCTGTCCATGAAGTGTTAGAATGTGAGTGGGAAGCTTTTTTTCTGTTAAGGGCCACATTCGCTCAAGGATGATCTGTTTCTAGGCTTGAAACTGAAAGTGAGTAGGTATGAAGGTTTTTGCGGACAAGTCCACAGCCAAATATGCACATACTGGGGGAGAGGAAGCGAGAGTGTGAGAAAGAGATGACCCAGACAGTGTGTGTGTGCCAATGTCTGTGCCATCTCTTTATTAGTCTCTCTGTTGCCATTACTTGCTTTCTATCTCTTACTGCCTCTTCTCCCTTTCCATATAACAGGCTGCTGGACAAGGAACATATTGATCTTGCATAGACCTGAATTGATTCATATGCACAGAGAGAGCTCTTGGAATGAGGCTGAGTGCCTCATGAGTTCTGAACTGCAAACTGCCTGGAATTAGAAAGCTAGGCAAGAGGTTTATTGGCTCTCTCAAGTAAAATAAACTCTTGTGTCCACACAGATGTTGAAATTGGAATTCCCAATATAATAATATGCTTGAAGAGAGACTGCAATGTAAGACCAGGTGCTATAGGCCAGTGCTACCCAATGTGGTGTTTCCCTCAACTGGCTCCAGTACCTGAGCCATTAGCTGTCATTCTCTGGCAATCCACAATTGTAGTGAATGAGTACAAATATAGTGGTAGTTCCTGATGTACCTGGAAAGAAATAACTACAAGTGCATGGCTGTAGGAAGAGGAAGGTAATGACAAACCATCTTTGAATACTCCTTGCTTAAGAAAATCCTCTAAAGTTCATTGGATTGCCATACATTCACAGGTAGCTTGCAGACATGTTACATTTAATACACAGAAGTACAAGCAGTGTTTACAAGGATTAGAGAATTTCTGTAAAATGAAGCTACTGGAAAATAATTTCTAGTCAGGCCAGTTGTATAAACGGGAAAATAGAGTATGTCTTTACATTTCAGTGCCATGATGTAATAGTTGAAAACCGCTACTGAAATATGGCATTCAGAGCATGGAGGTCAAAATCCCATGGCTGGTCATTGGATTTTATCTAGGCAATTGAGCACACTGCTTGGGTCTTTGCACAATGGATTTGTATGTGTGTAGGGTACTCATGGAGATGGGGAAAATGCTTCAGGCCTGTAGAAGAAAGCAGGCATGCTCTTAGTCCCTTCCACATGCAAAGAGAAATTATCATCTAATTCCTTACTTGTGGACTGTTAGGAGAAAGAAGCATCAGTAGTATTTGGCTGTGGATAAATCAGTACTTTTAATACATACTTGGGAGACACACACGTTAAATTGTAAAGAAAGAGCTCTGATGGTCTTGCTTGCTTACCCAGTACCTATGAGCCAGACATACAGATGCACTGGAAGGGTAACGGGAAAGACGATTCCAAAATATTGTGTCGGTGTGGTGACAAGGATGGTTTGCAGTTCAAACAATTATAATGAACATTTCTGTTTAGACAGAGCATACCAAAGCCCTATCAAATGACATTTTTAAGGGATGAAATCCTAAAACTATTTCATCCTCATAAGAGGGAATAATTATGGTAGTTTCTCTGCATTGCAGAAGAAAATTAATGTTAAAAATACTCTCCAATATTTGAAGGCTCCCAGGTGTTGTGGAGGAGTTATTCTGCGAAGAAAAGCACTTGACCTTTTTATCCAAAAATCTTTTTGCATGTGTGCTGAAAACATGCTTCTTGCACAAGAGAGTGTTCTCTGTGTAGTATACCTGGGTTTTTTGTGCAGAAAACCCCAGCCCCTCCCACCCCAGTTGTGTTTTTCTGCACATAATAATTCCTTCACAACACTTTGGGATGTTTGAGCACCAGAAGAAAATTGTACAAAATTCTTGCTGTTTGATCAATCTTCTCATCGGATTTTTCAGACTATCAAGAAATATGTTGTTCAACCTGGTATGAAACATTATGAATATTATTTCCGTTCCCACTTTACATATGTTGAGAGAAGAAGACCAACAAAATGGAAAAGGGGCCAATATTTTCAGAAATGATTTGAAGAGGGAAGGGCGACAATATTACAGCTGGTGCAGCAGGGAGGTTGGAAATCTGCCAGCTTTCTAAGGGAAGCAGGAAAAAATGGCCTTATTCCCACAACCATTTAAACTGGATCGCAATCCGTTTTGAATCGGTTCAAACAACCCTGGTTCGCTGAAGCAATTTGATGAAGGGGGCCATGCACCAGACCCATTTAACCCATGTCTTTTTGATGCTGATTTTTTTCTGCTTCTTTTTCACCAAATCGATTCAACACACTTGTGAACCACAAGTGGAATTGATTCAAATTTGCCCTTTGGCTGGCTGGAGCCGAATCATTTTGAATCGCTTCATTCATGAATGCGAACCACAAGTGGGTTATTTTGATGACAGAAAATGCAGTCGGGGCAAACGTAGTGGGAACCACACTCCAATGTTGAATCGGTCCATTGATTCGGATCGCACACCGATTTATCTGTAAATGGGAATGAGGCCAATGTGTCTTTTAAAAATGTCCCAGACGGGAGGTCTATGCTTGATCCAAAATGGATTGGGGAGGGAGAGAAATGCCAAATGGGAAACTGGCATCCAAAACATCATATCATTAAAAAAAATGAGATCATGCTTAAGTTAAAAATATAATTCAACTAACTACAGAATTAAAAGCAGTTAAAAGTCTGGTCATTAAAATTAAAACAACAAATGAACAGCACAACACATTCTGAAGGGCCCTTTTCACCATGACAATCAGCCTTCAAAGATCTGGCAAAACGAAAAGGACTTTACCTGCCTAGGAAAGGATAGCATGGAGGGCA
This sequence comes from Sceloporus undulatus, assembly GCF_019175285.1. Taxonomy (NCBI): domain Eukaryota; kingdom Metazoa; phylum Chordata; class Lepidosauria; order Squamata; family Phrynosomatidae; genus Sceloporus; species Sceloporus undulatus. Next base: position 88,507,422 of record NC_056525.1, read on the forward strand.
CCAGTCTAATTCCTCTAGGAAGGGAGTTACAAAGCCTGGAAAAAGCCAGCTAGAAGGCCCTGTCCTGTGTTTTTACCAGATGTATCTGTGAGGGCATTGGGACTTAAGAGACTGATTTCCTTAGGTAGTCTCAAAACACAGACAAGCTCATATAGGCTCAAACTACATACTTTATAGTTTTTTAAAAAAAACACAAAGCCCTCTCTGTGTTTATTTTAAAAGTAGATGTTAATTGTGCTTTTCTTAAACCGTGCACAATGTTTAAAATTATTTACATCATCAGTGTGTAAGTCATTTAAATAATACTATCTTCTAGATATGTAGGTAATGTCAAGTAGGCATTAACCAGGAAGAAGACCATTTTGTCAGATTTCATTCCAGCTAAAATTGCCACTAGGTTTCTTGCAATTAATGCTTACAACCAGGGAAGTATGACCTACAGAGATTACTGAAGTAATAAGATTGTGCAGTTTTCTTTATGAGAGAGGACCAAATGAGGTTTTACTTCCAAGATTATACATGTGCAAACATTTATTTTACAGTGGTGCTGTTTGCTCATAATACTGGTATTCCTCTCCAGCTGTTACATTTTCTTGCCAGTATTCATTTCGAAACAGCCATAATCATTGTTTCCCTTCTCTGCTATTAGGTGGCTTGCTCATATTCCTGGCCAATTCTGTGATATTGGAATCCCTTTACGATGAAGACAGATTTTCAAGTATACTTGAAATGAAATCAGTGGACATAAAGATAGCAGGAAATGCTTGAGGTCTGCTGTAAGAGATACAGTATTTACTTTGTTGTACATTTTTGCTATTGATGTACTCAACAAAAATGAAGTCTTATGTTGTGTGCAGGATTCACATAAGCACAGGGGTTTTACCATATCCAAATTTTGTTAGTATTTTCTAAGCTGCTTGCTGATAGATGAGGACAGGAAGCATGAGAGGGCCAAGAGATTTCAGAAATAGGCAATATGAGTCCTTCAAGCAGGAATGGGCTACTGCAACCAGTCAAGGGACCAATTTTTGACCCCAGGACCCATTTGGGGCTGATTGGACTACCCCCCCCTAAAATCCCCAAAAAAGGGGGACCCCCCCCCCCAATATCCCCAGAAAAAAGTCCAACCACGTTTCTGAATAGTGTACGTGGAAGTCCATGATAAATAAAATGTGAAGGGGAATGAATCCTACTTAGAAGGTGAATTGCCAGTCCTGGAGATTTTTAAGGGCTCTTGCCTTTTTATCAGTGTCCAGAAAAATGACAGCTAAGAATCTGATGGCCTCAAGGGCCACAAAATCAAGATTGGTGACCACATATGGCTACTGTTACTGTAAAACTATCTGCCCAGCCTTGCAGTTCCCTTCTCCAACTTCTGCCCAAAGAAATTCACCCATAGAGTAGCTTTCTGAACATTAGGATTTATCAGCAGTCATTTTAAAAGTCTGTCTTTGAGCTTCTCCAGACAAGAAACCAATTTTTATTTTGAGATCTACATGATGTTTTCCCCATCCCAAAGATTTCCCAGGGAACTCCCAACATTATCAAGGACTTTATATTCTCATTTCCCGGGTCAGTTTAAATTAATCCATTCTTTTCCAAAATGAAATGTATCTCTCCAAAAAAACAGCCATATACCAGCTTCAACAGAGATCAAGTGGGGGAAAGAGGAATGCTAGCAATAAAAGAAAATGATCCTAAGACTTAATGAGTGTAATATCGCTGATGCACTTTAACACTTTGACTATAGTGCCTGAATGATAATTAGAAAGGGCTCAATGAAAACTGGCGAAAGTCAGTTGCTGTGATGTTGCTTGAGTCTAGATGTGACACGTGACCAGTGAGAGTGAGAGGAGGAAAAACACGGAAGAGGGAGGGGAACGCAGGGGACTTCAAGGAAGGGTTTGGATGCAAAACTATGAATATGCAAGTAAAATCAAAACTTAAAAAAATCCTGGGAACTCTCAATACTTCCAGGGACTTTTCTCCTTTCTGAATAAACTCATAATGGGGCATTTAAAGGAGCTGGCTTGTTTGTGGGTGAGGCACCTGCATCTCAGTCTCGACTAAGGGTTATAGCACCCTGCTTCCATTGCCATGGCTACTTCCTATGAAATCCTGGGATTAGTAGTTTGCTATGATACCAGAGCTCTTTTGTGGGAATTCTGAACACCCCTCCCTAATCTGGAAATCCCAGGATTTAATAGGATGGAACTATGACACTTACAGAAAAATCAGAAGACTGTAATTGTGTGGCGCCAAAGGGCCCTAAATTCTTTCCTCCTGTATGTCCATGTTCATTTGCTCCACTTGTCTCTGCTTAGGACCTTATCACATGTGGGGGGGGTTTGCAGCTCAGATCCGCAGTCACTCCTATTCTAGCAATGCAAAGTGTGATGTTTTTACACACCAGATCCAAAGTCACTCCTGTCTAGCAATGCGAATTAAGGTTAAAACATGATGTTTTAGCACACCTGGTTGCCTTTCCGCTGCCCTTCCAAAGTGAGAGGGAAGCCAAGTCAGTTCGATTCCAAGCAAGTCACGTGATGCGGATTCAAGCAAAGCGGAGTGAGTGTACATTGCATTACCACACCAGAGCATACTTTGAGGGTTCAACAATTCGAATCGCCCCCCTTGCACATGCTCAGTGGGACTCTGGATGCTGCCCTCCTTCCCTGCCCCCTCTTTAGCTGTCATCCTTCCCCAGCCGCAGCCAGAGGAGGGATGAAGGGAAATCAGGCTGCGGAAGGAGACTCTCTTTATTTTTTATTTTTGACAGTCTATGCACATTAAGCAGGACGAAGGGTAAGTTCAGGGCAGGGCAGAGGGAGGGCATGAACGGAGCTTGCACCAGGCACCTTCCCCCTTTTTTTTAATTGGGTGACGTAGAATGTGTGTGTGCTTCTGCTACTTTCATTTCCTCTTGCTCCTGGAACAGCACCTTATAAGAGGCTCTATTATTATATACATTTCCGTCCAGCAGGAGACCCGGAGCCTTGCCTTGCTAGAGGACACAGCCCTCTTCCTGGCCAGGATTATATACATATCTACTGTATATAGTCACATTCACAGCAACACACACACACACACATATACTGTATATATCTGTATATTCACATTCATGCAAAAACACACACACACACACACTTCGAAAGGCAAAGCGTGGAGGCGGCAAAGAGGAGGCGCGGTGGGCAGCAATGCCAGAGACCTTGATGGCCTCCTGCACCGTCACCCGGCCTTGTCGCCGCAGCAGCCGCAGAAGGGCCAGATATCGGTGCTGGGGCCTCTTGGCCTCCAATACCGGTATCTGGCCCTTCTGCAGCAGCGGAGGCCTCGAGGATGCCGGTGCTGGAGGCCTTGAAGGCCTCCAGTGCAGCGGCTCTGCCTCCTCACCGCCGCCGCAGGAAAGGTCTGGTGGCGGTGCTGTTCGGGGCCAAGAGGCCTCCAGCACCGCCATCAGGCCCTTCTACGGCAACGGCAAGGAGGCCAGGGCTTGGCCTCTGCTGCTGCTGCCACTGCCACCCGGTTTCTCCCATGGCGGCGGCAGCGAACGGAGGCCTTCAAGGTAAGTAAGAGGGAGGGAAGGGAGGCAGGGAGGCAGGGAGGAGGGAAGCGAGGGAGGGAAGGGAGGAGAGGAGGGGAGGAGAAAGAAGTTGTCCCTAATGGCAACTCATGTGCATGCACGCCACCATTGGGGACAACTTCCCGATTTGCCATCCGCGGATGGTCAAATCCGCGGATGGCAAATCCGCCTATAAGAAGTAGTTGATTTCCTTCCTGTCAGCTTTTGTCCACTGTCCATCTTTCATGACTATACAGAGAAACTGGGCGACTCTTTGGAATTTAATGATACATCTTTACCCTTGAGGATCTTAGCTAGTTCTTTCATGGCTGCCTATGGTACATGGCTCCATATGGTACTTACTGGGTTGCTGGAGTTTTTAAACTGAGAAGCTGGAAGAAGTTTCTGGATAAAGCTAAGGTCCTTCAGGACCGGTCACATCTGAACTGGTGTGTTGTGAGCATGCTTTCCCTATTTCCTTGTTCCATCCTGGCCCCATGTGTATGGACAATCTGATAGGGAAGGAGGAACTACCAGAATCAAAGAAGAAATGAGAAGGAAGGCAAGTACTTGGAAAGCAATTATTTCCAGTATGTAGTTTCAGATACAGAAATGTGAAAAGGGTAGTGTCTCGTCTTTCTGTTTGATGGGTGTTTCAAATCTCCAGGCTATGCTCATGTTTTAAGAATATGCCCTTAAATATATTTTCCACACTGACCTCCCTCACCCTGAAACTGCATAGTGGAGCTTCTTCTCTATTATCTCCAGCCTTCTACTGTAAAGCAATTTTATTCTATGACATCAAATTGCAAGATCATCTTCAGCTGAGACAATTTTATCTTCTTTACAGCTCTGTGCTTTGGCATTCCTGCCAGATAAGCAGGAAATCCATCCATAACTCTCCTGTTATGAGCCATTAATGTTCTCTGGGGTCTATCATTTTTGTTCATTTTGGGAAGCAGGTAAAAATTAAATAAATTATTATTGCAGGACAAAATGGACTCTGGAAGATATATGCTTTTATTGGCGAATGGGGAAAAAAATAACCCTTTGCTGCCACGAATCTTGCCAATAAGCCCTCCACATTACAATTATATTCTCTTAAATTTTTAGATTCTGTGTGAGTAGACAAGCTGTTAGATTATTTGACCATATACATTCAAGAGCAGTACATCTTGCTGGGAGTGACTTTGGGCTTCTTTTCTGTAATGAAGGAATGCCTCACAAAAAGTGTGGGGGGGGGGAAGCATTTCTTTGAATTGATGGGGTCTTGCTTGCTTACTGCCCTCTAGTGTGAGATATCTATTATGAAAATGACATACTGGATTTACGTATCTGGTGTATGTTAGAAGGTCTTGTTCAGAGCTTGAAAAGCAGATTGTTACAGGGGCCTCACTAGATGCTGCTAGAAGTGCAGGCTGCACTGGGTGACACCTAAAGGAGAGTGACACTACTGGTCCCGAAACCTCTTTTTGGTAGAAACAGGTTGTGGTGTTTGCCTATTTCCCTTTAAAATGCTGGAGAGATGGTGTGAGTGAGACAAGGCTCAGTGGGAAGAGAAGGATTTAAAATTAATTTTATTTTTTAATATTATTTTTAAAAATATTCATTTAAATTTTTCTTTAAAAACATCACATCTTGCCAAGGTTTCACTTTGACCACATAAAACTATGTACTGTACATGTAAATATATTTTGGATGTGTGTATGATATTGTAATTTAAATGTATAATTTTGCCAGTTGTTTATGTCAGAACTACAGTCGGCCCTTTCCAACTGCAGGCTTGCCATCGGGGGATTGGAGCATCCACGGATGGTCCCACCCACCCCATTCTCCCCCAATGGTGTGGTGCATGTGGTGTGCCACCATTAAGAAGAACGGGAATTGAGGTCCCACATTTTTTTGCCATCCATGGGGTGGTCCAGAATGGACTACCCCCCTCCCAGTATCAAGGGCCAATTGTATTACCATTACATTCAGTGATATATGGGAATTACAATTTATGAGAAACTTTAGTACAAAAAACATTTCTAAGGATTCTGTATGGTGTGGTATGGGAGGAGGGCAAAATTCTGCCCTCTCCTCTCCCTGTTGCTGAGTTGAGTACAGACTCATTTTGTACTTTGAACTCAATTTGCAGCAAATGAAATAATCTGAGGCAATGGGATAAAATGGTGGGGGAGAGAAACTGGAAGATTTTAAAAGCAACTGAAAAAGTGGGATGACAGAGGATTAATTGGAACTGTCTGCCTAATCAAGATAGTTGGATGATATGGTGTTATCATTAGGCATGATGCATTAAGCATAAACTACAATTGCACAGAGAATGCTACCCAAATTATTAAACAAAAGTATAACAAAGGGGAGTATATATAAATGCACATGCTTGTGTGCATGCATGCACACACTTTTCAAAACAGTATACATTCTATACCAAATATGAGATACTCACATTTTAGATATAATTTACATGTATTTTTATATTGTTATATTGTTATATGTACTGTTATATTGTTGTGCTATGCAATGACCTTTGGTCAAAAGCAATAAAAATTTGAATTTGAAAAACAGTATTCCTCTTTTGTATTCCCTCCCTCCCCCACGCAAAATGGAGCAGAAGGACTTGAGATCTGGGAACCCTAATAGCAGTAATATTGAGGAAGAATGAATTATTTCTTAAGAACAGTATTCTATGCCCTGGGGATGTCTGCTGAGTATGAATTTCAGTTCCCATGTTAAATGTTCTACTCAAATCTACTCATCCCAATAGGAGGCAGCCATGTGTAATGCCAGTATAGTGGCCATTTGGTGGCCTAAAAGAAAGTGAACAGGCAACAAAGCTTGGATACTGTTTTTATATGCTAAATTTTAATTGTAGATGCACATATGGAAATAATTTCTACAGCTTAAACAGAAATACATCTTACCTTGGTAGGAAAGATTCTGATCTGCTCAATGTGGTTTCTAAATGATGCTGGAACCTGTAGTCCAACAACATATGGAGGCCCACGTTTTTCCCTAATCTACCAGCTTGGAATGTAGAAATGTCTCTGGGGAAATGAGTGAAAGAAATGAGTGGTCAAACTCTTGTAATGTGCTAGGGGAGTGCAATTGTTGGCTAGTGTAATTATGGCTTTGACAGAGCGGGTGGAAGCTGCTCCCTTTCATCTGAGCCTGTTCACACTACTCAATTATAGCACTGTGATTCTGCTGTAACTGTCATGGAAACATCCTACAGATTCCTGGGATTAGCTGTTTGGGGCAGGGTAGAATGGATCCTTGGTATTCACTGGGGTTTGGTTCCAGAATGCCTCGTGGTTACCAAATTCCATGGATACTCAAGTCCCAATAAATACAATGGCATAGTAAAACAGTGCCCCTTATATAAAATGGCAAAGTTAAGGCTTGCTTTTTGGAATTTATATACTGTATTTTAAAAATATTTTCAAGCTGTGGATGGTAGACTCCATGGATAAAGCATTCTGTGGATATGGAGCTATGACTGACTTTTAGAATTCTCAGCCACAGAACTCCTGTAGTGCCTACAAGGCCCAGTGTTCTAGAGACTATTGCCATGGCAGTTGAAATGGAATCATAGCAGAATAACTGTGCAGTGTGAATGGGCCCCTGTGCAACAGCAGCTCCATCTTCCTGGTGGCTGATCAAGGCAAGGATTTGCCCATGCATATTCCGGATGATCTTAAGCACCCAGCAAAAGGAGAAGCACTTCCAGTCCCTTCCCAATAAGGCTGCTTTCTTTTTTTCTCAGGGTGCTCAAGAGCAAGTGGAGAACTTTCAGGTACATGCACAATGGAGGTATTGCAAAAGGAGGTACACACTTCTTGTGTAATATTCAAAAAAAGACCATATGCTGGTGTAACTGTGGATTACACCAATGTATGTCAGCAACAGGAATCCATATAAAGGCGGGATACACACCGCCATAAACTACGTATTGTATACGTACTAGGGTTAGGAAGGGGCGGTGCTTCCGCACCCCCTAACCCTAGTACGTATACAGTACGTACAAGATGGCGGCGCCCCTTCCACATGGGCGCCGCCATCTTTACGTACTGGACGCATAGCGTCCAGACGTGTCGCGGCGCTTATGACGTCGCGAATGCGCCTGCGGCGCCTCGCGACATCATAGATGCGCCGCAGAAAGAAGCTCCGAAATGGAGCTTCTTTTTTGCTCCGCGCGGGAGTCGCGCGGTTTGGCTGCTGCGGCTCCCGCACGGAGCAAATGGCGGCGGCGGGGGAGCACCGCAAAGCGGCGGTCTGTATCCCGCCAAAGAGTTTAATAGCTATCAAGGGTGCCCTGCAAAGCATAGAAAGTCTCAGATTATGAGGACTTTTTGTGGCAACACTTTTCTGAAATCAGGCAGCAAGAAAGGACTACCTGAGTAATGGTTTTCTATCTTTTAGAAAATCAGTCTTGACCTTTGGAATAGATTTGTTTTTACTGTGAGTCAACTGCAGTCGATAGGGTTGAAATTATGAGTAAAAAGTATGACATTTTCCTTTTTTGTGGAAGGTATTTTCTATCATTTATTTTATGTTGAATTTTTTTTTGAAGTTTTCATAATGCCTTTGTAGCAAGAATACACTAAGGATGTTAGGGATGATGGGAGTTGCAGCTCTTCTCCTGGCTTTCACTCTCACCCCCCTGGTCAGCGGAAGAACAACCAGTTTGACCAGTAGCTCTGAGAATTGGCTGAAGATGTCTTCCAATCTTCTCTGGAGTCTGCTGGTTCTTGTTCAGCTCTCAAGACACCAGTCAACACAGTAGTCTTCTTAAAAAGATCTACTTTTATTCTAATATATACACTATGCACAAAACAATTCACTACTCACAAAACTCACACTACTATACTCCTCAATACCCACAAAAAAGTATTGCCATACATTATTGCTTATATAGACATTTGTCTCTCTATTCATTATACAGTTGCCACCTCCTGGGCGTGTACATACATTATGATTGACATACCATACTTGGCTCAATCTAGACCTCACATTGCATCATACATTACTGTCCACTCAATGACTCTCAGGTGATATCAATTTGCACCTTTTCACTTTGTCATTGCCTCATATGTCCTTGGCTTTCAGGACCTTCTAATTACATTACTTACAACACCTGTGTGACAATTCAATAACTTTTGCTGTGTCATGTTACTTTCAAATACATTCATATACATATTATATTTCTTGTGACTATATATCCCATGTGGCTTTTTCCTGACAATGGATGCATCTGCACTGTAGAAATAATGCAGTCTGACACTATTTTAACTGCCATAGCTCCATCCTACAATATCATGGGATGTATGGTTTGGTGAAGCACCATAACTCTTTGGCAGAGAAGACTAAAAACTTTGTAAAACTATAAATCCCCTGATTCCATAGGATGGAACCACAGCACTTAAAGTGGTATCAAACTGCATTATTTCTATAGTGTAGATGCACCCTAAGATATTCTTTAAAAAAGTGAAAACCTTTTTTTTAAAAAAGATGCAATATTTTTTTTAATTTAAATTAAAATGTAGAAATAAATATAGTAAAAAAAGTGGCAGAAGAACTTTAAGTAATCCATACATAAAATTGCTAATGTCTGAGATAAGTTTTAGGGTATGTAAAATTTCTGCATCGGGTGACAAGAACTGTCAGGGGACAGGTTTCTCTGACCGAAAAGTAAGAATTTGTTCTTCCATAGCATTCAATCAAATCTGTGAACTGAAAAGAGCTCTGTTGAAATCAGCAGTATGCCAACTAAAATTCAACATGAACACTCTTTTATTTGAAAGCAGCCATAGAAAGAAACAATCCTTGAGAGTGCTCCCTTGACAAATGTTGATTGCTCTTTTCTTGTGTCATTTCTTTATTGGATTTCCACATAGAAAAATTTTGATCAAACTGAAAACAATTTCTGATGTGTAAAGCATTGAACAGAAACATTCTCTGAAGATGCCAGCCACAGATGCAGGTGAAATGTCAGGAATAAGCTCTTCTAGAAAATGACCACAAAGCCCAAAAAACCCACAAAAAACTATGGATGCCGGCCATGAAAGCCTTCGACTTCACACTGAACAAAAAGTTAATATATGATGTGTACTCCCTTGATTTTATTTGTTTAAAGTCCTCTGCCTAGTTCTACCAAAATTTCAGTAGGTGGAGCAGCTGACAACATTTTACAACTGCAGTCATGATTTAGAAAAGGCAATAAATTTTACCTTTTAAAAATCCTCTAGTCAGAAAATTAGATTTTAAAAAACAGAAAAAACTGAACGGACAGATTTTATTTTATTTTTAATAATGGATGCTGGTAAATTATACAATGGGTTTGCATGTATACCAAAGTGAAATATCACATATATGGAAATTTGTGGCCTTTCGAATATTACTAGAATCCAACTTTGGTCAACCTCAACTAAGACAGCCAATTATCAGGGATGATGAGAAGTGTGATCCAACAACATCTAAAGGTTAACAAAGTCCCTGCCTCTTTGGATTAATGCACGTTATCTTATGTAATTAATAATATTGTGGCAGCAGCCAATGACTTCCCATCTCCTAATAGTTGGCTGTAATTACTATACCATCTATCTTTCTCATTTACAATATATTTTATGGGTTTTTTTCCGTACGTGAAATGTTCTTTTTCTTTACTAACATATATTATTCTGTCACATTCTACTGTACTAACAATATTATTCATCAAAACCCAAGATCTTGATTGCCACTGTAGAGTACATCAGAGACAAATGGTGATGCATATTATCTGATATATGTAGATTTAATTTCATACCCACCAACTGTCTTGAGTTGGCAGGAACGGTCCTAAGTAATTCTCTGCCATCCTGCTTTTTTCAGCTGCTTTTTAAATGTTTCAGTTTCTCTCTCTTTTCCTCTCACATTCCTCCTTTGTTCTCAGCTTGTAAGTTTGAAGTGCAAGACCAGTTTGCACTCATTTAACTCTGGGGGAATGAGAGAGAAAGAGGAGTAGTCTCTGGCAAGAGGAAACAGCTGCAGCCTCTCCTAATTTGTATGTTTTCATTAATAACTTTTGCCTTCTTGACCATATTCTGATGTTGCTTGGGCACATCTGTTCCAGTTTCCATTAGTGATATGTTGGAAGGCATGCCGTTCTGGGAGACAATAAGAAACCTGTCACTGTATTATCCAGCAACAACAACAAACTTTATTACAGCCATTTGGCCAGCACATATTTTCCAGCTACCTCTCCAATAGCTATTGTTATGCTCTGAATCGAATTTCTAAATCAAACAGACAACCTTCTGGGATGTGGTTTAGCTGTACAGCATTTTATCAATGTGCGAACACAGTTTTGGGCTTTCTCCTTCACACTAAACCGTTAATTTCTTCTTTTATCAATTTAGATGATGTTGTCAGCAGCAACATGGGAGATATCTCTTTTTAAAAAAAAAAATCCTGCTGACTTAATGCATTTTAGCACTGTAAGCCAATAAGCATTGATTTCTGCAGATGGGGGAAGCCAAGAGAAATTAACTGATCACATTTTGTTCATGGTTCTGTGATGGGCCCTGGAGAGATTTATAATAATTACTTCTCCATCTCACTGTGCCTTTACCTTATTTAAGACTCCAGAGTGCCATGCTGTTGCCAGGCAGTATACAACATGCTGAATTATCTGAATATCATTCTTGTTGACCTCTTCAAGGGCTTGAAAAACATGACTATCCCTTTTTTTTTTTAGACTTACATGAATGACATTTTGACTCTGTGATGTGCCCTATATGTGCAAACACTGATTACTTATAGGAGCTGTACTTGTTTGTTTGTTTTTTACTTATAAGATGGAGCTGATTTTAACATATATGAGGCATGCACAATTGGCCCTCCACATTTGTGGCTTTGACTTTTGCAGATTTGATTATTCACAGATTTAATCAATATGTTCTCTCTAAGAATCTCTAGGTCCTCCAGAATTACCTGTCTGGAAGTTGACCATAGAATCACACTGGAGGAGCTAGAGATTCCTAGAGATTTGTAGGTCGTCGCACAATTCCATGATCAGCCTCCAGCCAAAAAGTTGCACTAGAAGACCTAGTGCAGTATACCTAGAGAGTATTAGAAAGAAAGAAAGAAAGAAAGAAAGAAAGAGGGAGGGAGGTATTTGCAGTTTTTCCATTTTCACTGGGGATTCTGCTCCTCTAACTAAAGCAACTGTGGAGGGCCCACTGTAAGTTACCTGGCACGTAAATGTATAGTACAGAGCAAAGCACATGTGTTGATTATCATACAGGTTCACTCCTTGACATTGCTTATTTGAGGTAGGTGGGAATTTAAATAGCAGGAATGAGAAAGATTGGAGACCTCAGAGAAATGCCTCAAATACATGTGGGCCATTCTGTGCTGGAAGAAGCACTGATCTGATTCAGTATGATCAGGCTTCATATGCACTTACTTTCAACATCTCACAAATGAAAACTGGAACAAATGTGGCCAAGCAACACCAGTGTGGGTGAAATGGCAAAAGTTATTAGTGTGGAACAACACACAGGCTAGGAGCGGCTGCAGCAGTTTGCTTGTGCCTGAGCCTACTGGGAATTGTAGGTTTCCACTTACTCGTCTCTTCTCCCTCCACTGAGTTGACTTGAGTGCAGACTGCTTTTGCACCCTGAACTTGGTTTACAGCAACTGAATTAAGCTGACAACAATGAGGGAAAGTGAGAATAGGAGAGAGAAACTGGAATATTTTAAAAGCAGCAGCAGAAGTGGGACAACAAAGTATTAAACGTGACTAACCATGTCAAACTGGGAGAGCTGGAGGGTATGCATGGAGCCTACAACCATGCTATTACTTCCATATATATGAGCAAATTAATTCCAGTGATTTCATGACAGACAGCAAAAAATCTTGAGCTAGCTCTATTGAGTCAACATGAAATGAGATGAAAGTTCTCTCTGTGTGCTGGTCTACCTCTTGACAACTCTTTCACAGTTTCAGCTTACCACCTGATCAGCACAATCACCAAATGGTGATAAAAACAACAAAACCCCAAATCCACAAAGTAGCTATATCTTTATTAGGCTAAACATGTTAAAAATCATACAGGAGAAGAAAAATGATGTCCATTAAGACAATATTGAGGGATCTCTGTGCAGACAGAAGCCACTTACCTTCTTGCCATGTGAGGACTAGGGACAAAGGGCAGTAAAAGATACTTCATTGTATGCAATCAGTCCCTATGCTTTCAAGCACCAAGGCTCTTATTTATAAAACACAGCCATACAAAATAGTTACTGGTAGTTAAATTATGGACAACACCAAATTAGTTCCTAAAGACCCAGGAATTTTTGCAGCCTGGTCAGCTTTTTCTGTTGCTTATGTACCCTGTTATAAAGTTGTTTCTTTTCCCCTGTCAGTTTACTGAGAGGAAAGAATGTTGTTTTATAGTTTAAAATACACTGGGAAGAGACCAGTTTCTGTTGTTTATTTTTAAGTCAGAGGCCCCACCATCCTTGCCTTTTCCTTGACTCAGAGAGACCGCACATTAAGCCACGGATTGGACTTTTGCATTCTTCACATATCTTTGAGCTTATATCATGACAGCTTACTGGAGGAGAGTTCTTCCTTTTCAGTCTCTGCCCCCAACTCTCTTGTCTGCTTTTAAGAAAGGTTGTCTGGTGCTTTAAGGTACATTAACATGTGAGATATCCAGATGCAGAGCTGAAACTTGTTCTGTAAATTACAGGGGTGCTTCTCAGAAGACATTAGGTTCCAAGTACAGGTATCCACAACCAAAAATGTGCACATATTGTCAGGTTTAGCATTCCCAGATCTCAGGGTCTGGTCTGAGTCTCACAGCCTGGACCCTCTCTTCTGGTACTCAGAGCAAGAGGGATGAATTTCAGAAAAAGAGATTTTAAATGATTTGCAGCCCCACTTGTAGAAAACTACAAATCCCAGGTTTCTGTAGGATGGCACCATGGTGTTTAAAGTGGTGCCAAACTGCATTATTTCTACGGTGTAGATGCACCCTAAAAGGATAACAGTTGATTTTTAAAAAATCATATAGAAACCCAGAAGCCTTTTCATCCTGATACTGCTTTTAGATTTATAGCACTAGAACAAATTATAGCCCACAGGAGCTCCTGCCTTTGAGCACATGAGCAAGATGTACCAATAGACCCTTTGAGCAAATCACAATATATCTTAGGTTGTTAAAGCAGTAAAATATCTTTGGGTTTGAGAAAGTAAGCATTACATGCATTTCAAATTTTCACAAAATTTCTGTTTTTCTGCAGGGGAAATACACACACACACACACACCCCAAGTGAAGGGGAACCATTTCCCTCCATGATTTCAACATTTCAAAAAGTTTTCCACTGCTGCATAGGGTCTGGAAGATGCCTCCTTGAAACCTTAGAGAACTGCTACCTAGATCTACCCATGGGCTGGCTTGGAATAAGGCAGCTTCCTATGAAAACCTGCATTGGCCAGGTTACCTTCTAGCTCTTGACCAGCAAAACAGCAATTTCTTTTACAGATTCACAAGGAGCTGAAGTATCCATACTGCTTCACTAGAAGAATGCAAAAATCCACTGTTATGGGGAGAGCCTTCAGTACTACCAGAGAAGATGCCACAAAACAGAGAAGCTGTTTTTTGAAATCTCCAGAACATTGTACCAGATGTTAAGAAAATTAGTGGTGGCAATGAGACTTTGGATAACAGAAAAGCTGCCATTTTTCTCTGCATTGTGTCTGCAGCCTCAATGGAACCTGTTTGTTTTGTGCTGGATTCCTATCTCCATCTTAAAACTGTAACTGAATGTAGACATTGTGGTTTCACCAAAAAGGTGGACTTCTCCCCTTTGCTGCTGCTGCTGCTGCTGCTGTTGTAATCATGTGCCTTCAGGTTATTTCTGAGGTGGACCTATTACTGTGTTTTCTTGGCAAGATTTGTTTGGAGAGGACAGTTACCTTTGCCTTCCTCTGAGATTGAAAGAATGTGCCTTGCCTAAGGTGAGTTTCCATGGCTGAGCAGCAATTCAACCCTGGTCTCCAAAGTTCTAGTTCAACACTCAGACCACTACATCAACCTGGCCCCTTTCCCCCCCTTCTCCCCTCCTTTTCTGCTAAACATGCAACCTGATTAGAGATAGCAGGGCAGTAAGGGAAGTTCACATAGGAGAGATGGCAATGGCTTGTGTTCAGCACATAGTCTGACTCTTTCCTTTTGCCCTAGCAAATGGTATGGAAGGAGAGGACAGGGATTGGGATGGAGCAAGTGACAGAAGACAACCACCACTGACTGATGGATTAGGAACAGTTTCCCTCCCATCCCAACAGTAGCAATGTACATTCATTGAATCAGCCAGAAATTGATAATTTTGAAGTGGAAACATCAAGGTTTTTTTTTAAATCAGATTAAACCATTTACCTCTCCCCTGCCATCCCATTTCCATCTCTCCTCTATCACTTCAGAAACATTGTGTCAGGAATTTGCTATCTGTGGATTCTGATAGTAAAATTTGGACATTGTTTAAAAATTAAAGTTTGCTAATTTGAATAAATAAGGTTGGCCATTTTTTTAAAACGAGATATTGGGATGGCAAAAACGGGATGAAGAATATTTTGTATTCATGAAAAAATAAGACGATAATGAAACTTTTAGTACATGAACATAATGAGCTAACAATTATTCCTCAGTGACAGAACTCATACAAATATTTAGGTAGACGTAGAGGAGGGCTGTATTTCATCGCAATCATACCATGAATATTTCTATGATGAAGTAATTTTGTGCAGCAAATTTCCGTCTTTCAACATCCTATCATAAAACTTCTCCACTCCATGACACAATTTGGGGTGGGGTGGGGTTGGTTTTGTTTTGTTTTTTGACAACCACTGTTTCAAACAATTTTCACAACATAACAGAGCATTTTCTTGAAAACAATTGACATGCGTATTAAAAAGATGGGGCGGTCTGGAAATACGAAAAAAACAATACTGTCCCATTTAAAACGCTTAAATTAAAGGAAAGGAAAGCATGTTTAGAATTGGGAGACATTTTTTTAGTCACAGAGAATTTGCCTCTGCTGTTTATGATTCCATTGTATATGGAAGATATTGCATGCCTCCTGAATAGAGGAAGGCTTTCCTGCTTCCTCCCTCATCTGCAATGGCCTGGACCTCCTGACCACCAAGAACAAAATGACATGTGGTATGGGTTCATGGAGAAGGGGGAACTGCAAATCAAACAAACAAACAAAACCAGAGAGCTGCCCTTGTATGAGCTGGCGTACTGTTTGCTCACTCAGCTATACCTTTCAGTTGAAACCATTGTCTCTCTTCATTCACCATAAATAGAATGAAGTCTGTTTTTCCATTTTGTTTTCTGAATGGACCACTCATCTGGTTTTCTTTCTGGGTTTAATTATGAAAGTGGGGGAAACTGATACTTTCATATCCTAGTGCAATGTTTTCTCTGCTGTTTCCTTTTCATAATTTTGATATTAAAGTTTCTACCTAATAAAATTTGGAAATAGATTGTCAGAGGTCTCTTAGGCATTGTTAATTTATTGCCCATGAAGAAGGTCATTCAATTATTATTTTATCAGCACCCATTGGATTTTTTCCACAAATGGCCCCATACACATCTTTAGACTTTGGCTGCATCTGTACTGCAGAAATAATGCAGTTTGACACCACTTTAGCCGCCATGGCTCAATGCTATGGGATTCATAGTTTTGTGAGATATTTAGTCTTCTCTGTTAGTGGGCTCTGGTATCACTACAAACTACAATTCCCAGAATTCCTTAGCACTGAGCCATGGCAGTTAAAGTGTAACCAAACTGCATAATTTCAACAGTGCAGATGCAGCCTCAGACTCTCTTTTTCATTGGGTTTCTCTGGATGTTTCCAGTTTATATTCTTTTGAGTTGTAATTGCAATATAGGGAGAAATTGGCTCTTAATTAACACAATATTATTTCCAATTTTATTTCTTTTGAAAATTTGGATTTTCATGATAATATTGTTTTATGTTATACCCTTTTCCTTATCAATTTATATTTGGTAAGCATTAGCTCATCTTGTTAAGGGGGGTCTGGAGTTCAGAGAAGGTTTGCCATTGCCTTTCCTTGAGGCTGAGAGAGTCTGACTTGCCCAAGGTCACCCAGTGAGTTTCATCAAACTCTGGTCCCCAGAATCATAGTCCAACACTCAAACCGTTACGCCATGCTGGCTTTCTAAGGGCCATTGTGTAACTGATGTTGACCAATATCAACATAACTCTGCAGTATTTTTCCACAGTCTATGCTGAAACAAGTGTAGTGTATGAGATCAAACTGAAAAAACTGGAAGAAATCAGAGGTGTGTATGGGGAGACAGAATAAATGAGAGAAAAGGCAAAAAAAGCCATTCAGATGTCAGGAATGGATTAATTCTGTTGCCACTGCATAACTGCCAATGTTTTATTTTTAACAAGGACAGCCCAATAAAAAGCCTTACATTTTTAAAACATCCCTTCACTCTAATTTCATCATCATTATTTAATCCTGACGTGCATAAAATTATTTTGATAACTCAGCTAGTTTCCCAATTTTATTTTTAGTTTTCTTGAGCTCTACAAAGCTGGACTATTCACTGATTACCTTTCAAAGCCTACAACTACTTTTATCAGTCCTGACATTGTTCAAACATGTTATAAAGCTCGCCTGTCAGTGCAGTTATGGCAGACTTATAAAGATTTAAATAGAGGCTCCATCAACTTGTTTAAATCACTAATTTTAATAACAATGTACAACGTAAGGTTTCACACTGTTCATTCTATTTTTCCTTCTTGAAGGCTATTATTAATTGCAATGTCAGTTGATTACATCATAGATATCGATAAACAGTACCTTTTTATATTTCAAAAGGCTTGAAATGTTTCCTGTTTGGGATGGAAGCAGGAAATGTTTCCTGTTTGGGATGTGATTAAATTACTGCCTTTTTCCTGACAGAAACTCTCTATCTTTAACATATGCAGACATACAGAGACTGAGCAAATGTAACTTTCTTGTGCTGTCCAGACAATATAAAAGCCTGTGTCATCATGGGGGACAAGAGGTGTTGGAAACTCCACTGTAGGACAAGTATTCAAAACATTTTAGGATATGACCACTAGGTATGTAGCAGACCCAATGGAAGTGATGTAGTATTGTAGTATTACCCCCATGTAACCCAAGATGATAGCCCAGATCCTACATCATGATCATAACATGATCATAACTATGATGTGTGGTGTAGTGGTGTGAGCATTCAACTACAGTTCTGGAAACCAAGGTTCAAATCCCAGCTTGGCCATAAAACCCACTGTGACCTTGGGCAAGTCACATGCTCGCAGACTCAGAGGAAGGCAATGGCAAACCTCCTCTGGAGAAACATGCCAAGAAAACTCCATGGGGCATCATAAATTGAAAATGATTTGAAGGCACACAACAACCGCAACAACATTAACAACTCCCCCAAACCTACCTTCACAGCCTTGCATTGACCCAACTAAAATGTTTCTGGGAACATCTGGAGATCAGAACATTGGGAATGGTATGGTCAGTGTGCTCATGTGCACATGGTGCCTTGACCACAGGCAGCTGAAGAGACACATCAGGGTCCTGCCATAACTGCTTGGTTCAGGACAGGCCATGATTGGGATCATACTGTGGACATTATTTCACAGTGTTCAAATCTCTCATGTTTTCAATTCTTGACAGGCTGCAAAGGTAGGTTTGTTTTTTAGGAAGGTCACATTTCATCATTCATGAATGCCCTGCAGGATAAGGAAGTCTAGTTTATGATATCATAACTGCCAAACAGGATGCTAGTCCAAGTTTCCTGCTATTTGAATGAGCCATACTGAGTCCCACAATCATCTTTCCCCACCTTCTCTCTTCCTCTTTTGCATTCCAGGGCAGGAGTCACTTCTGACTCTATGGTTCCATAGGCTTTCCAAACTCAGGAACCTATGGCTTCTTTAAATTATATTTTGATATTATACTTGAAATTATAGTTTGAGTTAACTTGTTCTAACTAATCGTCAAACTCTTTAGCAAAGTCAGATAGCCATGTGTGATAGATATGTGACATATTTGATTCTGTACAAATCTTGAATTTCTGTAGTTCTTTTTCCTCTTATTATTATTATCGGATGTAAATTTTATATGTTCACACTGTATTTTATGTCACTTTGTATTTAATCACACTTTGTCAATTTTTACTTTATGTGTCAATTGTAATTTATGCCACTATGTATTGTATGGTACTTTGTTAAATTTTACCTCTTGTTGTCTTTACCTTAATTGTTGCCTTTTGTTTTGTGCTGGTCTATGAGTGCAATAAATTTATTGATTTACTGATTGAACTGATTGTGGTTTCAAGCAAACAAATCACCAATACAGTTCCCTAAGTTTGACTATCCCAGGAAGCCATGGTTAGCTTGAAATCAGAGGTGGCTCCTTGCTTGAGATTGTCAATATGACAAGAAAAACAGTGGTAAAGGAAGTATTATCCTCATTCTGAATGGCTTGGAAACTTCTTGTGCTTCTTACGGCCACGGTCATGAAATGTACACCTTACAGGTGTGCAGCTAAGAAACCTATGCATTCCAAGGGGTGGATTATGTTTTTCTTTAGCTCAGGGATGGGCAACTGTGAAAGATTTGGGGGTGGCATTAGCCCCCTAAAAAGCTTGGGAGGCATGCACCTGCTCCTTCAAAAAAAATAAGAATTCAAAAATGATTTGCCCCAAATGCCTTCAGGGGGTATGGGGTCATTTTCACCATGTTTTGGGTTTCAAAAGAAGCATCTCATAGAATTAAATTGGTTGGGAGGGGGTTACAAAATGTAGTGTAAATGTACCTCATGCTGTCCTGTGGACATTTTGGGGCATTTCAAAGCAAAAGAATTGTTCGAAAAATTTAACAAACGTTGTTTTTGACTCTTAGGGGCTGGGGGAACAAAGGGGAAATGCCCTCCACACTGCCTAGAGTTCATATGGGTCATTTGGGGGTAGGGGGGGGGGGGGGGGTAATGTTTTTTAGTAAAAACAAATTTTAATCCCTGGGGGTGCCATTGGGGGGCATAAAAATGGCCCTGAGGGCCCCCTGTGACCCATGAGCCCCATTTTGCCCCCACCACTGCTTTAAAAATTAGTACTTCTGATTAACAAAGACACTTGATTTCCAAAAGTTGTTTTCATGCCGCAAGTGTAGCTATTTTTTTCATTCAATTTATTTGCATAAAACAATATATGCTTGTAAAACAATGCTTGCAGCAAGCATATTCAAAATGTTAAACATGAATGATCTGACATACATCCCTCCCACCAAATTACCTGGCTTCAAGCATGCCGTTTACAAACCAAATATCATTATCGTGAACTTTAAATTAACTGATTGACTTAACAAAGCTGCTGTTAAAAAAGGAGGCACCCCGGGAATGGTTGTGCAAGTCTTGGACTTCACAATGTATGTTTGCCATTCACTGTGCCTAAACAATGGAAATTCAAGGAATCTTCTGTGTGCATTGGAAAGCTGCCAGAGCCTGCGGAAGAACTTTGGTTGCCCTATGGTTGGAAGGTTACCCAGTAAATGGAACAATATGGCAGCTCAATTACTACAACAGATTTCAATCTACCAAGTTCAGGATTTCCAGAGGTTTAGCTTGACAAAACCGGGGAACAGATGTTTGCCCAAAAGGCACTGTCCATATGAAGCCTTAATCGGAAATAGCTCGACAGAACCTAATTATGAAAATATCTCAAACAGTGATAATTCTCACAATGAATTTTATGATCATGTCTTTTTGTTCTTTGTGCTTAGCTCAGTTTTAAAAACACACAAAAAGGCAGCACACCATATCGCAGTGGTTCCACTGAGAATAATCTTCCAGTGAGAGCAGTCTTCCACTGGAAGATTCACTTTAAACATTTCAGCTTGGCTGGTTAATTCATACTCAGTTTGAAAACATAAAACAACAATGCTTATGGTAATCCCAAAGGGCCAGAAAATAATAGCTTTGGCTGTTATGATATTATGGTTAGTTGTGCGTGTGTGTTTGTGTAGACATGAATGTGTGTCTTTGGATCTGAAAAGTCAACTGTTTTCCTAAACCAGGTTTAGGTTAATTTTGATTTTCACAGGAACACCAAGATGTACCAATCGTGGGAGAGCCAGATACAAACTAGTGACTCTAGAATGTGGGCACAGAATTACAGAACAAGTTAGGAATGCTCAGCCCAGGAAATATATTCAGGACCAGAACTACAGGTTGAGTGTATATTTTGCATGGTAATCTATTCCTTGTTTCCTCCAACCTTTAAAAAAAAACAGCAGCCCAATTTAGCATGAAAAACTGGCTTGTTGTCATCACTGGTATTAAATCCCATGCTGATCTCCTGAAAATCATTTGGGATCCTTTCACATTATGGAATTCTGGGATTTGTAATTTGTTGTGGCAGTAGATGATCACTCTGGGTGAGAATACTAAATAATCCCCTTAAAATGCAAACCCTAGCATTCCATAGGATGTTGGCATGGCAGTTAAAGTGGAATCATGGCACTATACTGGTATAGAACCAAAGGGCCCATGGTGACATACCAGTTGATCCCAATTTACTTCTGCCCACCTTGATCCATTAGTTTTCAGTCGATACGCCAGGGATATGTAAACCAAACTCAACTGTGAAATATTTCAACATAATCTATCCAATCTATATTTGTTGTTGTATGCTGAATAATTGCTGCTTACAAAAATCAATAAATAGCACAATACAATTTACAGTTTAATTGAAACATGCTTTGAGACAGCTGATTACAAATAACAATTATTTAAAGTTTTAAAAAACATGTTTAAAAATATTGCTTTACTACTGTGCTTGTAGCCAAACTGGAAAAATCATATGCTATAAGAGATATATGCTGGACTTTCAGTTTATAAACAAGATCACTTTCTACAGGCTAGACCAATAAGAGGATGTACCAGTGTCAGCATTTGTATTGCAAGGGCATCCTAGGTGGAGTATCATGTGGCACCCTAGCGGGGTTTTTATACAATTACTCCCCAAATATCTGCATTTTTGACAGAAATGGGCTTGTGTGCGCCTGTGTCCCTTTAAAATGCTGAAAGGATGGTGTGAGTGGGAAAAGGCTCGGTGTAAAGAGAAAGGAGTAGTCCCAGGTTTTAAAGAAATTTAAATTTTAAAATTTAAAATTTTCTTTAAAAACATCACATCTTACCAAATGTTCACTTTAACCACATGAAACAATGTACATGTAAGTATATTTAGGATTTGTGTATGATATTGTAATTTATAATCTAATTGTAACCTTAAAATGTTTGCTAGTTTTTTTATGTCACAACTATTGCCATTACATTCAATGACACATGGGAATTGCGATTTATGAGTACCATTGGTACAAAAAGCATTACTTAGGATTCTGTATGGTGTAGTATGGGAAGAGCTCAATAGGAAAGTGACACCATGAGTTACCACATCATGTGACACCAACCCTAGTGATGCCGCTTCTGTATCATAATGCTCTATATCATTCCCTTCTTGGACAATGTGTGATGTGTTGTCATCAAGCTGTGCATTTTATAACCCTTCCCTTAGATCACAGGCTGTTAGCAAGGACAAGTAAACATACACAGTAATGAACCCAATGGTACATTTCATAGAAATAGATTATATGGATACCAGAGACGACCAGTGCTTGCTAGTAACATGGTACATATAAGGACGTTATATATAACATGTTACTTTTGGAGAGCGGAAGAGGGGAGAACAATGTTATTTGTGCAAAGGTACACAAGGACTTGTGCTGTTACTTTTAAAAAATCACTGTAATGAGTAACGTTTACTTGTCACTTCTAGAAAATGAGGGCTTGTGCAGGAAAAGGTTTTGACCATTTCAGTCAGTTCTTCTATTTTTAAAGTATATTATTTTTAAAAGAAATTAAATGAGAAGAAAAATAACATATTAGTGATGCATTACTAAAGAATTACTTTTAAAGTAACAAGCACCGTAATAATTGGCTGGCATCCTGTTGGTGACATATCCTAGTGTAAATCTAACTATGGCCCAGTACATACTGCCAAGAAGCAGCATCCAGGTGGTGGTTCTAGGGTTAGGGACCGCGCACCAACTGCAGGGTTCCTATCCCTAGCACATCACTGCGGCAGCGTAATGGCAGTCTCCTGTCCATATGGGGGCCACCATTGTGACATAAGCGATGTGCAGCATATAGTAGAAGAACCCAGTTTTCCCAGGTTCTTTTTGGGGCGGAGAGACGCTGCGCAGTTTGGCTGCTGCAGCATCCCTCTGAAAGAAAACCGGACGCCTCCAGCCCACCCTTTCAGGGTGGTATATACCAGGTCTATATATGTCTTTTTAAGACATGTTTTTAAAGGTTTTTGCAGGGGGAGGTGCTCATTACTTTTCTTGAGCAATGCATGAAATCTGTATTATCTTGTAGGATCTCTTGGGGTCCTCTGGAGGTCCTGGAGGATAATGTCACATGTCTAGCCACAAGAATATAGCATGATGATGTGTGTCTGACCCCTGCATTTCCCCAGCCACTAAATAGCCAAGAAGGTGGACAGCAGGAGAATGGTGAGTTCTCCTTGCATTGGGGAGGACAGGCAGACTGTGATGATCTCAGCCAATTATTTTTTTAAAAACTAATTCTACATATTAGTATTTTTGTTCTTTGTTTTCAGAAAACTATTCCACTCTCTGGCATGGATTGGTAGCATCTCCAGGGAACAAAATTCAGCTTGTAGAATGGAAATGTTTACATCTTCACTGTTACAGACACACTACTATACGCCATTCCAAAAAACTGGGAGAACATCTGGAACAGTGAGGTGGTGCTGAAGGATATAGGGGAAACATTTATCAGATCCAAGTCCCTTCTGTGATCCAGACAAGTCTCTAGTAATGTCTGGTTAGGCTCCTAGGTATGAGTCTTAGTGCAACTGGTACCACTTAAGGCCCTTAGAACAATACTGGTATCATGCTTTGTTACTTTAGCCTGGCAGCACCAATCAATGCTATTGCACTAGTGGTTTTCCCTTGTCTCTTTCCCTTGTCCCTTCTGCTCTTGTGTGGTAGGAAGAAGGATGGGTACTTTCTAGATTCCCTTTCACAAAAAATATCTGTGGGTTCTCAGGACTGATCAGAATTGTACAGTACCAGAGCCAGTAAGAAATAAGGGAATTAAAAGAGAGTTTACCCATCATAAAGGCATCTATAGTTTTATCTTGGCATCAGGTAACCTTATACTTTACGTATCTCAAAATCATCTCACACTACGTATATCTTCACTGAACCTGGCATAGCTTGGTTGTTTTACTATCATATTTGAAAGCTCTTTACTCTTATATAGCTATTGAGTGTCTGGAAAACAACTTTGCTCAGAACCTATTAAGGAGCTTCTCTGTGCTTATCCAAGAGTTATGCTTTGAGAAATCAAAAATAAGCTCAAAGCTGCTACAGTTTAAGAAGACACGAGGCGATTTCTGAAAGTACAATGAATATTAGTAAAGGCAATGCAATAATCTAAGCATCATTTGTGCTAATAAGTATAGATTAAGACCATAAAAGCAGACCTAAGGGAGTTACTCATCTATCTGGAATGTATTCAAATAGCTGACATGATTCCTCCTTTCCCTACGTAGATACATCAGCAGTTATCAGCTACAATCACTGGCATACAAATTGGTTGCAGAGTTGGCTGAAAGAATGAGTCTTTTGATATCAATTTCTCATTCCTGCAGATATGCTTTCCCATTTCTTTTTATGTATTCAGAGGCCGACTGTGCTGTTTGTGGGCCTGGAGGATCTCTGCAATTTCAATGTGGGCAGATTTCAAAGCCATGGACAAAGCAGAATTTCCAGCCTACAACAGGGAAACAAAGGGAGATTATTATTATGATGCCAGTAATCCTGGTCCCTCTACATTCCCAGAGAGCAAACTCATATCTAAAGCTTTACATGCTGCTAAAGAAGAAGGGATTCTGACAAGAAGAATAACAATGAAGGACGTGCTATGAAGAAGCAAAGGCTCAGTCTGTTTGGTGAAACTTGGTCGCAATTATGAATCAATGACTTTCAGGAGCAGCATTATAGAATAGATATATCTGAAGTAATGCAGAGTAATTAATAATAATAATAATAATAATAATAATAATAATAATAAAATTTATTTGTATCCCGCCCCTCTGAGAACAATCGGGGCGGCTAACAAAGTTAAAAATACAAGACATATAAAATCCCTGGTACCCTCCTCTCCTTAAAAAAGTATTAAATTCAATGCAACATTTAAAAAACAGAACAAAAAACAACAACAAACAAACATACAAGTTAAAAACTGACTTTATTGACCCTGTTTTTCTCAAACCACAGATCATCAAATCAATTACATTTTTGCAAAAACAGAGTCTTTGACAAAGGAGCTTATAACATGAGGCAGGTAAATTGCAATTACAGCAGGATAACAGCAACTTTGACTGGGGCTTATCACATGTCGTTCCTCTTCTGTTGTGCTCCTGATAGAAGACCATTTGGAAAGTTGTAAAGTGTTTCTTTTACAAACATGAAACACTGTTGATAACCTCCTTTTCCACTACTGTTCTGCTACAATTTCTAGTCCAAAAGATCAACTCTACTTAATTACAATTTTGGCTGGTCAGGTGGTGTTCTGTGGTTTTTGAGTGTGACTTAAGAGTGTGCTCTTTGCTCATATTCTTGTACTGGGAAACTTCAATATACCTCCAATGATCAAGTGAGAAGGAGAAGGGCTGGAAATCTCAATTTGATTTCCTTTCAACTTTTAAACTGTTTTGCCTATAGAAAAAAATATCCAATGACAAATGACTGCCCCCCCCCCCCCAAAAAAAAAAAACCGGGGGTTTAAAAGAAAAACCAAAAAGGAAAAAAAAAAAAAAACAAAAAACAAAAAAAAAAGGAAGAAGGCTTTTATTCTTCTGTACTTGTGATCAAACACATGCCTTTTAAAATATAAAACTATTTTCATTTATATTTTTGTAGGGGATCTCTCTCTCTCTCTCTCTCTCTCTCTCTCTCTCTCTGTGTGTGTGTGTGTGTGTGTGTGTGTGTGTGTGTGTGGGAGACTGAAACAGGAATTGAACAGTGGGAATCGTGACTGCAAAAAGGGGTGTCTGGGTTTTCCTGGCTTAAATTTAAAAGCCATGGGAACAACCCATGAAAAGTGGGGGCAACCTTAAAGGAAATGGCCAAATGAAGCCAAAATGAGAAAAGGGGTGGGGATAACATCTTGGAGGAGCTCCTGAGTGGGCAAACCCAAATCCCATGTGTGATAAGGTTTTAGTGAAAATGAATGTTGCAATTCTGGAAAGTTCCCCAAGGTGTAACAGGAAAGAGATGAATCCCAATAGTATAGCATTTTTAGAATCAATGCTTTTTTTTAGTCGGAGAAAAGCCTGGTGTGACTAACTCTTAAGAAGGACAGAACAGATTCCTCATTCACAGAGAGAGCAGCCCTTCCATTTCATGTAGAATAAACACAAAACCTTTCTTAGGGGAGATGTTGATGGTTCCCAGCTGCATCAGTGTGCATGCAGTTAAAGGAACTTCATAAGTCATAGCCTTTGCTCACAGTTGTTTGGCTTAAAAAGTCTGCTTTAAAAACAGACAGTTTCATTATGAGACAAACCATGATAAGGCTCATCTGGAGCTCATTAATTATAGCATTTTCTCTAGCTTTGACTGGCACAAGTAAACCTACCTGTCTGTGATGTAAAGCAAATTGCAAAGGGAGATGTATATTTAGTCTACTTGTGGTACTTGTCTGAAAACTACATTTTACCCAGAGTTGGTTGGTGGCTCTCAAGACAAATGAGCAGAAACTGCATCCCAGGTTTTACTCTGAACTTTAAAGGAGTCATTCAAGCTGTTGATCAGTATTCAAAATGGATTGGACAGGGCATGATCAGAATTTGAAATGATCTTAGTAGTTTAGAGAGCTGGACCAGAACTAACAAAATGAATGTCAACAGGAAGAAATACAAGATACTACACTTAGGAAAGAAAAAATGAAAGGCACAGATATTGGATGAGTGACACCTGGCTTGACAACAGTATATGGAAAAGGGATCTAGGAGTCTTAGACCACAAGGTAAACACGAATCCAGAGTGTGATGCAGCACCTTAAAAATCCAATATGATCCTAGACTGAACCAACAGAAGTGTAGTGTCTAGCCTCAGGGAAATAATAGTGCCACTACATTTTGCTTTGGTCAGACTCACATAGAATACTGTGTCCAGTTGTGGGCACCACAATTCAAGAGGGATACTGACAGGCTGGAGAGTGTCCAGAGGAGGGCAAAATAGTGAAAGGTCTGGAAACCATGCTGTACAAGGAGTGGCTTAGGAAGCTGGGTATATTTAGTCCGGGGAAAGAGACGATTAAGAGATGACATGATAGCCATGTTTAAATATTTGAAGGGTTGTCTTATTGAGAATAGAGCAGGCTTGTTTTCTGTGGCTTCAGAGACTAGATCATAAAGCAATGGTTTCAAACTACAGGAAAAGTGATTCCACCTCAACATTAAGAAGACCTTCCTGACAATAAGAGCTGTTTGACACTAGGACATGCTGCCTCAGAGTGTGATGGAGCCTCCTTTTTTTGGAGGTTTTCAAACAAAGGCTGGGTGTCCATCTGTCTAGAGCGTTTTGATTGTGTATTCCTGCATGGCAGGAGGTGGGACTGCATGGCTCTTCCAATTCTATGATTCTGTGATCCTATTTAGGAAATAGGGTTTGGTACATTAGAAAAATGAGAGCCAGAATGGCTGAGTGGGTTATAAAAATTCATAGAATTTCAGAGATAAGTCTCCACAAGCAAAAACTGGGAATCAGGCCCCATTTCACAGAATACTGGTGTGCATACTCACCATGTCAGTTAATGTAGTATCACAGGCTGGATCATCCAAGAGAAGCTTCACTATCTCCATGTTGCCATACTGAGAAGCAACCATCAATGGTGACAAACCAGCATCATCCTGGAGGTTTATATCAGCACCACACGACAGCAAGGCTTTCACCATATCTTCTCTATCATGACTCACTCCCAGAATTAAGGCAGTCTGTCCTCCCTAGAAAGTTCCAGTAAGAGAGTTGTTATCAGTTTTTGTGTGCTGTTCTTTATGCTTTCCATATATTCCAAAATAGCACCACTACCCAGCAACAGCCCTTTAAAGACAAAGATGCCATCAAATGGTGAAAGGGAAGAAATGCAAAATTTGTGACATTTGGTTCCTTAATAAATCTATATTCCCACCTCATTGTCTGAACAAAGCCAACCTACAAAAGTGAAATAAGAATCTGAAGGGCACTGATGGCAGACATTTTGTTGAATGACAGGAAGTGAAAACTTCTCGCTCTTCTGTAGCACAATCACATATAGCCTCCTTGAGGCAGAAAAATAAATTAAGCTGAAAGGATTTAGCAGCATTTTAGAAAGAGTGAAAATCTTTTAGCATAATCCTATACAAGACACCTTGGCTACAGCACAATTAGATTTTAAACTATTAGCTCATTTGGAAAAAAGCTCAAAGGCATAGCTGTGCTGGTTTGCATCAGTTCGCAAAGGGATCTTGTAGCACCTTTGAGACTAATGCCCAAAACAGATGGGCCAAGTGACGCAGTTTGCTGCCACATTTGGGGTGTAGAATTTAGATTATACACGCCCCGAAGACAGCAGAAAACAGTACCAGTGCTGCATCTTGGCAAAACAACTGGGCCAAGAAGGAGCAGTAAAATACTGTCCCTTTTGCCAGCCTGGTTCAAAACTACAGTGGCAGCCCAGATCAGGGCTAGATATGCAGTTGTTGCAGCCCTGGTGCAAAATGTGCTGGAGTGGCCACGGCCCACTTTATTGGACTAGTCTAACTGAAAGAAACAAGTTGGTAGTACAGTATAAGCTTTCATAGACTTAAGTATACTTCATCAAATGCATGGAGTGAAGGGCCAAGGAACAGACCTTCATTGCTGATTTTGAACGATGACTGCATGTGTGAATATCAATAGAAATGCAAAACATCTGGGTATGGTGATATGATGACAAATTCAATTTCAAATATGGTTCTTGGGGAAGAGAGACAGGAGGGAAGATGCTGCCTAAAGCCAAGGTGAGTAGATAACCATTTGAATGGTGGAGGAAGGCATTGGAATATAGTGATTCCGGATGAGAACCAGAAAGGAGATGTGAAAAAGGGCACAAGAGAGCCCTCAAGAGGCTGCGGGGGGAGGCAGAGCTAGTGTTACAGTGTAGTGTGACAGGAACCCACTGTCTCTGTTCAACCCACTGTCAAAGGACTGGACTTTGTAGATACATTTCAGTTCTACTGTTTTTCACTGTTACCACAAAGAAAGATTAGAAAAAAGAACAGCAGAATTGGAATATATCCACAGTGGGTGGGTTGAATGGCATGGTGATGCATTGTATGTCATGGCTGCAGTCTTTGCTGGTTTGAAGGCTGTACAATCTAAATATTACACAACAAGAAAAGAAACTTGAGCCTACTGAAGCTGCAGCTACACACAGTTTTATTGTACAGCACTGCTGTACAATGTTGCTATTTTCCACATAAAAACAGCGAAGTTGCACAACAAAAATGTTGTGCAAAATCAGCACTGCTGCACAAAAATAGCCATGTGGTTTTGTGGTGCAGCATTGCTGATTTCATGCAACATTTTTGTTGTGCAACAGTGTTGCGATTTTTTACCAAGAAAACAATGTTGCACAACAAACCAATGTTTGCAGAACAAACCTTGCACAAGTATGAAATGACATTATAATAGATCATTACAAGACAGAATGTGACCATGGGTTGAACAGTGACAATGGTTTTCTGGCACATTATACCTATTATAACACTTATTAACACTTATTATTCCCAGCCTCATTTTTTTTACATAAAAAACAGCAATGTTGTGGAACAAATAGATACATGGTTTTGTTATGTAAACATTACTGATTTTGCACAGTTTTGTTGTTTAATATGTAAAAAAAGGTCTTTCACGAAACACAAAAACGACTGCCTGAAAGCAGTCTTTTCTGTGGCAAAGGCTGTATGGTTTTCATGCAAACATTGCACAATTTCTTGTCATGGAGGAGGGGGGGATTTCTCAATGTCTCAAAGCTACCAGATAAAAAATGCATCATTGTTCTTGACATCTGTCTGGACTTGGAGACATCGAGATTTGCCATCCCTACTACACTGATCTAGCTCATGAATAACAAGACCAGTGGAATTTGCCATTTATTACTATCAAAATGGGATCAGTTGAGATCCTATTCTCAGTAAGAGAATAGCCGTGAAAACCCTGGCTTTTCTTGCTTTATGATTAACAAAGTTTGATATTTCATAGAAATAATTGTGAAATTATCAATTTATGGCACCCATACCTGAAAAACAAAATGTGGTGACAGACTTTAACATACCTGACTTGCCCTTATGTTAACATTGCCTTCTCTCAACAGCTTTGTGACAACTTCCATTTCTTCATCAGTCTCTGCTGATGCTAGAGGTGTGATCATTACTGCTGTATAGCCAGCTTTATTCTGATGGTCCACATCACAAACACCTAAAGAAGAAGAAAAACTGTTCCTATATGTCTAACAAGAATTACAGAATTACTAAACAGTGAGACAATATTTTTACTGATTTTTTGTATCTCTAACAGAGCCATCCTAAACTTTAGATTAAAATGCTGGAGATGGCTAGAATTAAGTGGTTGTGCTATTCCACTAGTGAGAAGTCCCTTTCTTTATGAAGGCCTTACCACAACTTCAGATAACTCTGTGGGCATGAGATACTGACAATAGCTATTTACTGGCAGTAACTGACAAAAGAACCAAGGACCCACCACTCCGCAAGACTCTTTTCTCTCAAGTGTGGCTCCAAGACCAGGGCCTTCACTTATGCGAGCCTGGAACCAGGAGACAGATTTACTTCACATAGCTGTTAGGAAGAACACAGCCTCCCACTTTCTGGCTGAAGTGAGTGTGCAGCACTGTAGATGTGGTAGCTCCACCACTTCTCCCTGACTCACCTTGGAATGTACCATTAATCACAAAAATGTTTCACATAAATAGGTCTTAACAACATTATAAATGATATAGGAAAAGAAGAAGTACAAATACATATGACAATGGCTTCTTTAGTTTATATTCCGTATAATGCCTTGAGTTCCAATATTGAGAGGAAAGGCAGGCGATAAATGAACTAATTAACAACAACAACCAAAATTCTACATGTGCTATTTAGTTATACAGTGCACCCTTTCTTTATGTGGGGGATCCATTCTGGACACACACACACACACACCACGTAAAAGAAGAAAGTGCATAAGCTCGAGCCCCATTGGAAGTAATGGGGCTTGTGCCTGCTGTGCACATGTGGCAGTCGCATGTCCCATTACTTCTTCCGGGGCTCATGAGGCATTTTTCCGGCACGGCTTCCAGCGTATGTTGGAAGCTGTGTATGACACGCCCACATATGATGCGGGCGCACTGTATGACTACTTTAGTTACATAGCTAAGTAGCATCTCTTGATCCAACTGCCTGCACAGTCCTGAATATAAGCATCTATTTGGTACACAGCAGACTGACAAATCCCACTCCCCATGGACAATCTCTAGTGTAAGGGAAATTTCGACAGGCACCTGCTTCTGACTGTTGCACCAGGATTGCTCACAGGACTGCACACCAGGGTTTGAAAGAATGTAAAAGTGTAAGTAGATAAATAGGTACAACTTTGGTGGGACGGTAACAGTGTTCCTCTCAGTCATGCTAGCCACATGACCACAGTCATCTGACAATGCTTGCTCCCTTGGCTTAGAAACGGAGATGAGCACCATCCCCTACAGTTGGTCACACCTTGACAACCTTGTCAAAGGGAAAACCTTTATCATTTTTTTTATAAATGCACAACTCATTCTTAACTGCAATCATGAATTTCAGCAATCAATGCCTCTGGAATCCTGTTAGTGCCTTACACTATATAACAATCCATTATACTGGCTTAAGGCAACTTTTGGAGCAGCAGGAAGAGGGGTGGCAAAGAATATTTTAAGCTTTCTGTCTGGCCAAAATTCCATCCCCTCCGCTGTCATCACATTATCTGCAACGATTTACCACCTAAGCCAGCACCTTTATCCACTATGTGTCATTAACATTAGCTAATTGATTAATGTATGTTTTTTAAGATGCAGCGTGGCGATTTTAATTTGTAGGACTTGTTTTACGGAGGGTATTCAAGTTTTCTTTTGAGACAAGTGTCCTGGAGACAAGACACAGGCATATCAAAATGACAGAAGTTAACACACATCTTGTATTTCCTGGAACCTCTCAAAATATTGTCATGACTGTGCATGTTTTACAAAAATACTACACCTTGTTTTCACTATCTATTATTCTGGATAAATATTCATTTAAGTCATTTCAATTTTCTGATTCATTTAGATAATTAATTGGACAAAAATTAGAAGCTCAAACAGGATGAATTACAAAATTAGAAGTTTTTGATTAACCTCACTTAATCAAATAAGATAGTCTGTGGTTTACTTTACATATACAGACATAACTTGCTTTAAGGCACTTTGCTTTAGAATGTTTCACTAATATGGCAGTTTTAAATTATACAGTACAGTGCCATTTTGTCACCACACTCAAATCTGTTTGCAGCATTTGTGCAGTTTGTGTCTCAGAGTTGTAGTCTGGCAGTTTTAAAATTTATTATTTTTATTATCCCATCCTCATTAGCCCTACCACTATTGCCTACTTAATAAATGATAGTGTGAATATGTCTTTAGACTTTTATATGCACTGTCAAGGGGTGCAGGAGGAGAGGCTGTGATTTGTTTTAAGACAATACAGTAGGCACTTGGTATCTGGATGGATTTGGTTACATGACTCCCCATGGATACCAAAATCTGTGGATGCTCAAGTCCCATTAAATACTGTGGAAAAGTAAAATGGTGTCCCTTATATAAATTGCCCAAATCAAGGTTTGCTTTTTGGATTTTTTTTTAAATATTCTAAAACCATGGATGGTTGGTCGCCTGTATTTGTTTTATGGTGGTGGCCTAGAATATAATCCATCACATTAGCGAGGTAAGGAAGAGAAGTTTCATTCAATGGCCATTGTAACACATCTGTATAGATGCAATATAGGAAGGGATACAGTTGAACAGTGAAACCTTAATGGGGAGAAAGTAGGGGAATGCATATTATGTGCAATCTTGAGTTAGTTATACTTTGAATAGTCCCACTGAAATATTTGGGGTAGCCCACTCCAAATATGGCTAAATCAGATGTGTGGGAAGGTTCATTGTACTCCTTTGATGTTGTACTCTGTCTGCTATATTAGTAAAGATTTATAGACATATAAATGTATTAATGTCCAAGGAAACCAATTGCAGAATGAAGTTAAGTGGCAGAGCACATACTTTGCATGCATAAATTTCCTGGGTCAACCCCAGACTTCTCCAAATAAAAAATCTCAAACAACAGGGATTGGGCATAACCTCTGCTTGGCCAATCAGAGTCTGCAGCCAACTAGAGTCAAGCATCATTGCTAGCACTTCAGAGCATGCCACTGTTTTCCATCTTCCATCTAAACTTGAAATGAATTAGCATTTAAATTCAGTGTGTAGCTTTGAATATAATTGCCTCGGGCAGCCATCAAGAGAACAAAACACCCTTGTTTCAGTTTTCTGGATTAGCTTGGAAGTCTTAGTGTAACAATTGATTTATAGACATATATGATAACATGCCATTTTCCTAACATTTTATAGGTTGGCGTGCCAACAGGAAGTCAAAGAACTTCTTTGTTCTTCCTAGAAAATACATGCATGTTTGCTAGCTAAAAGTCTCATGGGACATTTTATTCTTTCACATCTGGCCCAACAGGTCAATCATTTAGAAATCAGTTCTTATTGCACTTGCAAAGGCTTGAAAGTCAGTCCTTGATTATAAAGGATAGTCATGCCTAGTGAAAATGTAACATGTTTACAATCAGACAGATCTGTATTTGATAGTATGCTTTCTGCATTTTTAAGTATGCTTGCTGCATGGACATGAGTATGGTACTAAACACATAAACTGTGAAAAAAAGAATGTACCAGAGATATATTTGACGCTCGTAATATGAATCAGGGCTGTGAAAAAGCGTCAGCTGGAGCAGAAATAATGAAACAAATTGAGCTGATCAATAGTTATTTTTATCAGTGCCAGACTAGCCAGTGCTCTTCCAATTTTGCTTCCCTCCTTTTTGGCTCCCCCCCCCCCCCCATGGAAATTATCTCACTAAACTCTTGGTGACAAGAAACCACTTTGCATCACAAACATCATAATTGTATGCATAGCTACTTGGAAATCTTAAGTCCTACTGTATATAGTTGGAGCTGACTTACATGTCAGCAATAACAAATGAAATCAGAATTTCATAATATTCAAAAGGGCTCTTTCAAAATTGTATGGTGAGAAGAGATACTAATTTCAAGCAATACTTAGTTATCTAATTTTTCTTTTCTAGATATTTAAAACAGGGCTTCCATTCCTTTTCTGCCAAGGATGGATTTTTAAGCTGAGATTACGCATCCTTCTTCATAGGAGTGATGTAGAGAAACTTGTATGAAATCTAGTATTCTTGGTAAAGGCCTTGTTGCATGTCCCACCACACTACAAGTCTAGTTTGGTGGGTAGGCATTGACAGGGCTTTCTCTGTAGCAGCACTCCAGGTTCTTCACAAGGGAAGTCAGGCTGGTTCCATCCTTTCTGTGTTTCTGGTGGGTAGCCAAGAGTGTGTTTATTCATGTGGCTTTCCATCTTTCAAGATGGAGTGGCTGCTATGACTGTTTCACCCATCTATGGCTTTTAAAGACTTTTAAGGTGTTGTTTTTGGCTATTGCCACTGCAAAATTAACAGTCATGGCTCCATCCTATGGAACACTGGGATTTGTAGTTCGTTGCAGCACAGGAGCTCTCTGGCAGAGAAGGCTAACTAGCTCACAAAACTACAAATGTCAGAATTCCATAGCACTGAACCATTGCAGTTAATGTGATGTCAAACTGGATTAATTCTGCACTATAGATGAAGCCTCTGTCTTTTAAAAACATATTCACTGTATATACTCATGTATGAGTCTAGAAATTTTCATCAAAAATTTACCTAAAATTTTAATCGACTTATCCACCAGTCAAGACAACAACAAAAAAGAAAGAACTAGAAACCTATTCCACAAAATCCAGGAAATCAAAGGAAAGTTCAAACCAAGGACTGGGATGCTTTAAGGCAATAAAAATAAAATTATTCAAGATCAGGAAGGGATAAAAAGACATTGAATGCAGTACAGAGAAGAGTTATATAAAACAGATGATCAAATGAACAACACATGGAATGAAGACCCATATGAAGATGAACCTCAAATTCTAAAAAGCAAGGTAGAAGCTGCAATAATAAAAATGGCAAAAAGCAAATCATCAGGAACAGATGATATTCCAATAGAACTGCTACAGTCCACATTGACATAATCAACTCTAGTGCTAACCAACATGTGTTAACAGATATGGAAAACAAAATGATGGCTAACTGACTGTAAATGATCAATATACATCCCCATTCACAAAAAAGGAGACACAAAAGACTGCAGCAACTATAAGACCATAGCATTAATCTCCCATGCAAGCAAAATCATGCTCAAAATTCTACAACACAGATGCCAACCATATATGGAGAGAGAAATCCCAGAGGTGCAAGCAGGGTTGAGGAAAGGAAGAGGCACTAGAGACCATACTGCAAACATACGAGGTCTAATGAAGTGCACCAAGGAATTCCAAAAGAAAATCAGTATGTGCCTTTTAGACTACAGCAAAGCCTTTGACTGCATTGATCATGAAAGGCTATGTAACGGCCTTAAAAACATGGGAATGCCAACACATCTGATAGTCTTGATGAGGAATCTGTACTCAGGACAAGAGGCTACTGTCAGAACAGAACATGGAGAAACAAAATTGTTACCGACTGGCAAAGAAGTCAGACAAGGCTTCATCTTATCACCCTACCTGTTTAATTTATGTGCTGAACATATTGTAAGAAAAGCAGGCTTGGACACAGAAGAAGGAAGAGTGAAAATAGGATGAAGGAATATCAACAATCTAAGATATGCAGATGACACCATACTGCTAGCAGAAAACCTCAAAGACCTGGAACAACTACTAAGAAAATGCACAGGCAGGCCTACTGCTGAACATGAAGAAAACAAAAATAATGACAATGATAATCTAGGCAAATTCAAACTAGACAATGAAGAAATAGAGGTAGTAAAAGAGTTTTCATACCTGGGATCAAACATTGATAGAAACAGGGACTACAGTCAGGAAATCAGAAGAAGATTAAGATTGGGGAAGGCAGCTATAAAAAAACTAGAAAAGATTCTAAAATGCAAAGATATACAACAGATCCCAAAAGTTAGAATCGTACAAGCCATTGTTTTCCCTATTACCATGTATGGATGTGAGAGTTGGACAATTAAGAAACAAGATAGGAAGAAAATTAATGCATTTGAGATGTGATGTTGGAGAAGAGTGCTGAGGATCCTGTGGATTGCCAAAAAGACAAACAAACAGGTCCTGAGCAGATCAAGCCAGAGAACTCCCTGGAAGCCAAGATGACAAAACAGGTTGGCATACTTTTGACACATCATGAGAAGACATGAATCATTGGAAAAAGAAATAATGCTAGGAAACATGGAGGGAAGCAGAAAGAGAGGAAGGCCACATGCTAGATGGATGGATTCTATTAGGGAGGTCACAAGTATGAGTTTGCAATAACTAAGCAGAACAGTGGGAGACAGGGAGTATTGGAGATGTCTCATCTACAGGGTCTCCATGAGTCAAAATCAACTCGAGGGAGGTTAACAACAACAACAACAAATATTCCTATGTAAATATTCTGTATGGCATCCACAACAAGCTGGCCAACACTGGTCATTATTATCACTATTATCATACATCTTAGATTCATTTTAATAGACATAGCTGATTGATGTCTGTGACAGTGTATCAAACCTTAGGTTCTTCAACTTCTTTGGTCGTCAGTTCCCCAAAACACCAGCATAACCTGTGATGAGACAGTTGAAGTCCAAAACATCTGGAGAACTAAAG
Source organism: Sceloporus undulatus (assembly GCF_019175285.1). NCBI lineage: Eukaryota > Metazoa > Chordata > Lepidosauria > Squamata > Phrynosomatidae > Sceloporus > Sceloporus undulatus. Next base: position 88,544,231 of record NC_056525.1, read on the forward strand.
CCTGGGAAGACTTATTCTTGGGAGACTGTGCCAGGGCAAAACCACTATAAAATGAATTGCCAAGACTGAGCAGTAAACAACAAGTTTTGAAAAGAGCTGTTGGTTTTTGAAAAATAGCAAAGTTTTGCAGGTGCCCAGCACAAATCCCCTCTTAAGATCTACCTTGTCTCCAAATTTCACACAGATGTCTGAAATACTGGTATATAAAACACCATTTTTGGTTTCTTAATGCAAGTGATATATCAGTACAGATTTAGTATTTGGTACATGACAGATTCTGTACAGACTGACCTGGTCCAAATTGGACCAGGACCCAAATAACCTAATCAGGCTCTGAATCAAATCAGGGGCCCCGTGTACAGCCCTAGCAGGAATTAAACTTCCAGACAGATGGATGTAAAGACGCTACAACTGCTTTGTGATATGAAACATCCATTATATAAAGTTTCCAGTTATTCTAAAGAATTAATTAGCTGCTGTTATAAGACTAAACCTCCCTCACAAACAGTCAGCAATTGTTATACTTACATTTTTGAAAAAAACATCTATTTACCATTTATATTTCTTGAAACATAAAACCCCTTTGAATATAGCAGTATGTGGAACAGTATGAGCCAGCACTGGAACCATATGATATTCCTTCTTCACTATTTAGTGAAGTCACACCTCACTACATAGAAATACCTTGAAGTCACAGTTGCACTGCATGAAGACTGATGTTAATTCTAACTGTTAGAAGTATAATGTAACATCTTTTTGTTAGGGAAAGGACATTAATTACAAATAATTTGGTATTTGTGACAAGTTACTTCCAGACTCTGTTATTAGGCAAGAATAGAAAGAAGCGAAACCAGTCATTGATGTGGTCTTTATATTGCAGGCAAGACAGTACATTTCGGTAGAGTGTTGCATAGTGTGGAAAATAAAAAAGGCACAGTGCAAGAAGACCAATTAGAGGACAAGAATAACTGAGACTGAAGAAAATGAATGCCAAATTTGGCTGCAAGGAAAGGAATGAAAAAGTAATTTCAGGGAGCACAATAAATGGAAATATATTCCATCCCCCTCAGAAGTAATTATGGGATTCTTACCTGTATCTAAAAGAAGTTTCACAATCTGAAAGTTGGAATGAGAAACACTGTAGTGAAGAGCTGTATTGCCATTGCCATCCGCTAAATTTACAATTATATTCTGTAACTGGGGGTGGATTGTCTCGACGTCTTGGAGATAAGCTGCAACTATTTCAGGGCTGGATGATTTCCTGCTTGAGATACGGAACCACTCCTGGCAGATGGTACTTAAAACATGCCTCTGAGAAGACAAACAATCAAACAATGAGGAAACTGTTCAGTAATGTTTTTATACTTTGGATTCCTACCCAAATCACCTACTATAGCTGCATTCACATTGCAGAAATAATCCAGTTTGACATCACTTTAACGCCATTGTTCAATGCTATGGAATTTTGGGAACTGTAGCTGGTGCCAAAACTACAGTTCCCAGAATTTTATAGCATTTAAAGTGGTGTCAAACTGGATTATTTCTTCAGTGTGGATACAGTCTACCTCATACTGACACTCCAAGGATCAAGTAAATAACAGCTATTAATACTTAAAGTCCTTCCTTCCTTCCTTCCTTCCTTCCTTCCTTCCTTCCTTCCTTCCTTTTTTGTTTATTTCATTTTTATCTCACTTTTCCCCCAGTATGGGACTCAAGGAGGCTTATGGCAAATTAAAACAAAGTATAGCTGAAACCTCCATCACAAGCCAGGCAATGCCCCAACCAAAAGGTTTCTGAGGCATGATAGATCAATACATGGAGAAAGAGGAGTGCAGTGCTCTCCTGGTCAATGAGAGAAATAATTGCAGCAGGGGTTTCTTCAGCTGCCAGTCTGAATGCACCACACAACCAGGATAGTGCTGCAGTTCTCATTCGCTAGCTCCCTATTCTGCAGCACCTCTGAAGCTGTACATTTGGGGTGTTAGCTGGCTTAAGAGGTAGTTCCAACAGGGGCACTAGCAGAAGAAGCTGCTATGACAGAGACATGTTATTGTAGCTCTGTCTGCTGATGCAGTACCTCAGTCTTTATTATATACAGCCTTACCAGTCAGCAAGCTTTCCAGTAAGCAGAAGCCATGAATCAATCCATTAGTTTCTCATTACACTCTCTATAACCTTGATGTGGACAACTTCTGCCCTTCCTGACAGTGCTAGCCTGCAGCTCACATCAGTCCAAGCCAGTATAGTCAGTGTTGGGTGACAATGGGACCTGCATTCCACCAACCACTGGAGGACCATAAGTTCTCTGCTCCTGGTATATATAAAACTATAAAAATTATTTGCTCTTCTAATGTATTCCTGTTGTTTTTGGATGTTCTTCTGTATGTCCTAACCTGAAATTTTAAAAAAAATTAAAATGGAAAACATAAAAGAGTTTTTAAAAAATTATTGATCCCCCACAAATTAATAAGATATCTGAGTGAAACTATGTATCTAGGACAGAATTTAATTAATTTTGATTTTGCAAATAGGTTTGAAGTTAACCATAACATGTCCATAAACCATTACTGCCTGTAAGCCATAAGAGCTATTTCACAAATAATAGTAGTATCCAATGACACACACAGTTGTGTTAGGCCACATTCCCACCTACAGATAAATCGATGTGTGATGTGAATCGATGGATTGAGTCGACAGCGGAGTGTGGTTCCCCCTACATTTGCCTCAATTGCATTTTTTCCCTCTAAAATAATCCACTTCTGATTCACATTCATGCATGAATCGATTCAAAATGGACCCATTCCAGCCAGCTGAAGGGCAAATTTAAATCGATTCTGATCCGCATCTGGCTCACACTTGCGTGGAATCGATTTATTGAAAAAGACGCAGAAAAAAATCAATTTAAGTGGAAACCAGGGTCATTTGAACTGGTTCAAACTGAAATGTGATCCAGTTTAAAAAGTAGTAGGAATGAGGCCTTAGTCTATTTCAGCATATAGAAATATAAAAGAACTATAGTGCCTTTGACACTGAGAAAAGGAATGTTCAAGCATAAGGTTTGCAGCTCATGAAGTATGCTTATGCTAGAAAATTATTTTTCTCAGTTAGTCTCATAGGTGCAACAGGATTCCTTTATTTCACAAATAATCATTTTATAGGATTTTTTAAAACATGAAACTCAAAGAAAGAAATGGTTAAAATGCAATTTGAAAAAATACATACCAGTAATTTGTCCTTTGTGTTTCTTATTTCTGGCAGGTGTTTGCTTAAGATCTGGCAACCTTTCAGAAAATCTGCAGAGGGTTTAAATCTGAAAATGGAAAAACATCTCTGTCAATTTACTGTAAGAAATATGAAATTGCGGCTGGTGATTGTGGAGAATTAAGTCATGTCCCACTACTAGTGAAAAACCATTCTTCAGGCAGGTAAGCTACAGCCAGGCCATACTGAAAAGATTCAATGCAGAGCATAGGCAATACAGTTTGTATGTAGAGGCCAACAGGTTGCACACTTCCATACAAAGTAAATGTGGGCCATTTTTGTGGATGTGGGTGCCAGTTGTGACCAAGGATCAAGTGTGAGCTACATTTTCTCCCAAAATATGTGGGTTTTGGCAACATTTCTTTTCCAGAAGCAAAACTTACTAGAAGTTGATTTCTGGATCTATAGAAACACCAGAAAAGCCTTCAAACATACCTTCACATTAAAACAAGTGTCTTGCTTTAAAGAAAAATCACTTTTCTTGAAGGCTTCCAGGAGATGCATTTCTCATTTTGACAAAAATATTTTTTCCCAAGTGGGAAATATCTGGGAGCTGCCAAAATGGGTTGGGAAGGCTATATTGCCCACCCCCTTACAAAGAACATATTACATAAAGGCATTGGTCACAGCACAACATCGGTTAAGTTCATTCTTGCTAGCCTTAAATCTACTTCATGTTCTATTGTGGCCATGGTTTCTAGTGCACAATGTGGACAAGTCTTAGTTTTGAATAGAGCATGCCTTAATGGTCACATCCAGTACATGAAAATCTTACCCAAAGAATGAGTGGGCCACAGAAGAGCACAAGGCTTTAACAGGGATGTTGTTTTCCCTTATCTTGGTTTGTTGCCAACTTTGATAAATGTACAATATGTTTTTGTCCAATATATTTTGTCAAGCAATCATGCAACATACTAATCCAAAGTTCAGTCAAATTCTATTAAAAAGCGGTATGTAATATGTATCATTTGCTTTAGTTATCAAGAAATCCAAGGAGTTAAATTTGTTCCTGCATGAAATGCACAAATCAGCATGGAAAACTAAATAGAGTAGCTAATAATAATCCTAACTGTTCCAACATTTACGTGCAGATGTAATTCATATGCAGTCGCCCCTCTGTTTTCGTGGACTTGAAATTCGCATTCCTTGACCGTTGGCAGATGGCAAACTGAGGGGGACAAAATGAGGCATGCCCCCACAGGCACGCACCGTCATTCAAGCCAATGAGACTTGAACATAGGTGAGTTCCATTTTTGCAGAGAGGTCTGGAATGGATCCCCGTGTGTGTGTGTGTGTGTGTGTTCATTCTAATTCATCATCTTAATTATATTTATAGTCCACCTGTTTCCAGCCTAGAACTCAAGCAATTTACAGAGGTTTAAACAGATACAGCTGTAAAATTCATGTCATACTGATATTATTTTTAAAATAATTTTATTAAAAAAATAAAAATTATCAATAGAATTGAGAGCAGCTAAGAGGAAGCGATGTTAAAAGAGCACAAACAGTAGAGTACATTCTGAACGGCTCTCCCCACCTTGAGCAATCAGCCATCCTAGGCCTGCCGAAACATACACTACATTATATTATTATTTCTCTCAACATATATTACTCAATCTGAAGGCAAGACAGAACAAAAACCTTTTCTGTACAAATTTTACATGTTCATTCAGAGCCTTAGTTACCTTTCTGCCTTGTGTGTTTGCACGCTTCCTCTGAGGGGTCCCTCCAGTTCTTCTGCACCAGTATCATCTTGCCTTGCAAACTGAGAAGTTCCAGGTGTTCTTTTGTCATCTTCATTGCCATCATCCTGCTGTCTATGCTCTTCATTGCCATACTTTCTCTCTGTCTCACTATCTGAATTCCCTTCAGAGGAGGTCTCTTCACAACTTGAATCTTCACTGGATGTTGTTTCATAACTGAGTGAAGACACCAGGCATTATTCAGTATTCCTTTCATCCAGCCATTACAGTTAGAAACAAAACTTATGGTTTTAACCACATACTTCATTTTTAAATTCAAGGCCTACAGAACCCGCAGATGATTCATTTTTTAATTCCTTAGAGTGCAAGGAAAGATACTGAACTCTTACAAATAGCCTCTTCATATTTTTTTTTAATGTACAATACAATGTTTCAGAGAGCAATTGATGCTCCATTACTTTGATATGGTAAATCTTATGAGAGTGATTGAAAATGCTGACCCTATTTTGTTAATAGTTTTCAGCACTTTGGATAGTTCGTATGTAAGATAGGGTGGTTCCCATAAAACCCAGTGGATTCATTACCCTGAAACAACAGAGCCATTGGCTACTTCTAGTTTCCTTGGTATCCGACTGCCAAAGATCAGCTGGAACTCATTCAGAATAGTTTCCAGTACTTTTCCTCATGGAGGTTATTCCAGGGAAGGACTGTAGCTCACTGGCAGAACATATAGTTTATATTTGGAAGCTCCCACATTCAAGCCCTACCATCTCCAATAGTGCTAGAAAAGATGTCTACCTTCAAAGCTGCTGCCAGGAAGTGTGAATAATACTGAGCTAGATAGACCACTGGTGTTATTCTTTGTACAAGAACTTTCTGTGTTTCTATTGGTGGCATACAGCAGTTCCAAAAATGGGAACACAAGTCTTCTAGTGACCACGGCCTCCAAGAGAAGATGCTTATATACAATTCTAGCTGGATACCTATGGCCAGGTCACTAACATCTGTTTTGCTGCAAGGCACTAATACCAAAGCATCAATATTACTACATACCTGTACATATTCTATTATTTGTACCTGAAACACCTTTTAGTGCTTTCATTTAAATCAGAAGCCAATTAAGCAGATTATATTTGAATGCAACCTTTTTTTTTCCTTTCCTTTCCTTTCCTTTTTTTGCTTTGACAATGTGATTACAGATCCACTAACTTGCTATACTCATGGCTTCCCAGCTCCTTTGGCTCCTGTTAACCTCAGGCATGTTTGAAATCCAGACTCTGCATGGTCCAGTGGCCATGCTACAATGTTCAACAATGTTGTAGCAACCAGCCAGCACATCCATATTTTTCCCAGAGAAGCTGCTCTCAGACATCTTCAACCAGAACCATCTTAGCCTTTTAATGTCAGAGATGATTGCATGGCTATTGTAACCAGGACTGCTTGGACTCCAGGCTATTCTGCTAGTTAAGTAGACTGGGGTGGGGCTGTGGGCATAATAAATAGTACCAGCAATTGTGTTGCTTTTAAAATCAAATTCAACCTCCTGAAATTTTCATCATTCAGAACTGAACTCTGTCTAGAAATATTAATGCAGTATATTAAAACCAAAATACCAAATTAAGTAATCATTTACCAAACCAGTATGCAAAATCGATTATTTTTAAAGATTCTCCTCAGAAATCTCTTATTTGAATTATGCTGTACATTTTTGGTTAGTTTTTTTTTCTAGTAGCCTATTGTTAAAATTGTTATTGCACATAAGACACCAGTAAAGTTTAAAAGGCCACATAGGTTAATGGATCAGTAATTCTAATTTTGCAAATTAACTTTGTAAAAGAACAGGATGATGTACAGTGGTGCCTCGGGTTACGAAATTAATTCATTCCGCCATTCCTTTCATAACCCAAAAATTTCGTAACCCGAAACACTTTTCCGTTAGCACTGGAAAGCCTATAGCTGCACTTTGCAGCATTTGAATTTCGCGCCAAAATGAATTTCGTAACCCGAAAAATATTTCGTAACCCGAAACAGTTTTTGCCAATCCAACTTTTTCGTATCCCGGAAATTTCGTAACCCGATCATTTCGTATCCTGAGGCACCACTGTATTTTGTTTGTTGTTTACATTAGCTGGTGTTGAACTGACTGGAACAAGGGTCTAAAAGCAATCAGTGTACATGTACTGCTTCATGCAGACATAAATGTTTACTTATGCTGTCCCACCCCTTCTCTTTTTCTTAATATTGCCGTAAGGAGCCAAACTCTTGAAGCTTTAAAAGAGAGAGAGAGACTAGTACATTAAGATGCAAGGTTAATGAAATACATTGTCTCTCAGTATCCAACCCAATTTGTTTTGGACATGACATAAAAAAGAACAAACCTCATGGACAGAAGCAGTTGTGGTATTAATAAAATAAGTGAGATTGGTGCAGGTTATTGTACGCTTTAAACAATACTCAGCTACTTTTACCAATCCAAATCTGACTTCTGGACAAATCTGGATTAGATATCTAATTTATCTGACTTTGAACCTAGTCAATAATTCAACTGTCTGAGATACTTATTTGTGCTTCATTGGGTATGGACCTAATTCACCAGAAGTAATTTGAATTATTTCCACAAACTCGAGATGTTATTCTTGTGATAATGGGAGAGTTCAGATAGTAGGTTGAACGGAAGTTCCCACACATGCTCTGGGACCCAATTAATAGTGATAAAAATCTTACAAATCACTTGGTTAGATACATGCAGTAGGTAACTACTGAAGCTGTTTGATGAGGATACTGTGATCCCAAGTCCTTTACTCATATACTGCACTCATTCCTAACAATGGCTTACCCAGCATTCTGCAGATATTACCCTTCCCAACTCTCTTGAAGCTTCCCAACACTCCAGCTGACAAGTAACACTTAAACCATGGTTAAAACTACAGTCTTGTTTATTGTTACATACATGAGCCTTAAGCTTATACACTCACCCTCCCCTACTCCAGAACAGCTATAAGAAGACAGGGTTTTCTTCCACTTTCAATGCACCACAATTTTGTCATTATATTTAAACTTGCACTTCGTGTTAACTATGGTTTACTCTTATAAGCCAAGCTCATCAGTGTGATGTTTGAGTGTTTGAGGAAATGGCAACTAACTTTTGCTTGGGTTTGTACATAATGGTACACTGGTTAGCTGAAAAGGGGAGCAAATGCTTCCAGTATCCTCCTAGTCATCTTACTTTGGACAGAAATATTAAAGATTAGACTGAACTTTTCAAGGGGAAAATACCCCCAAAATATTATATTGTTGAAAAGTCTTGAGCCCATCTGCAGAGAAACAGGTTACCATTTGCCTCCTGTTAGCCAGACATATGCTCACAAGGTGACTACAACTAGTACTCTCTGGTACTACTGTTTCATTTTTGAATTAGCTGCAAGTGTCAGTAAGATTATCCAATGTGTGTTAGAATTACAGTGCTTTTTGTCCCTTCTCTGTGAGTTTACCAACAACCATCAGAAGGTAAGTAATAAGTCTATTTGAATTTGGAGATAGAAGAGCAGGCAGACCTTCTGGCCTTCTAAATATACTGGCAGCAAGTCCATCAGCCCCACCCAGCATCACCAATGGTAAGAGATTATGAGAAATGTAATCCAAATCAAATGGAGGGACATAGTGGCCCCACCCCTTGGGCTGGGGGAAAATGAACCATACAAATAAAGAAGGAGACAGATGAACATGAGAAGTTCAACAGCTTGTTTTCTGGCCTAGATTCTCAAGATGCCCTAGAAACTAGGGAGGCTAAACCTAAGGAGTACAGTATAACTCAGTTAACAAAGCTGATGTGTTCCTAGCTTCTTTCTTACTTCCTGGTGCACTTCTTTAATGAAAAATTTGGTACTGAAGGTTAGGGGCATCACTAGGCATATGTGGGGTGCAGGACACACCGGGTGACATCCAGGATGTGACACCATTGCTCCTTAAACATCTCCCTTTTGGCAGAAAAGGGCTGTGGCTTCCATTTGCATCCCTTTAAAATGATGGTGCTCAATGGAAAAAATTGTGTGAGTGGGGCAAGGCTCAGTGGCAGAAGAAAGGAGAGGTCTCAAGTTTTCAAAAATTAAAATTTTGATTTAATTTTTTAAAAAAAACTAATTTTAAAATTCTTTTTAAAAGACATCACATTTTATCATTTTTTTATTTTTATCACATGAAACTATGTACATGTAAATATATTTAGGCTGTGCATATGATATAATTTAAAGGTATAATTTTAATTTTGCTAGTTGTTTATGTCACAACTATTATCACTGATATATGGGAATGAATTTTTTAGTAACATTAGTACAAAAACATTACTATGGATTCTATATGATTTGGTGTGGTCAATTGAGGGGGTGACACCGTGAGCTACTGCACCAGGTAACACCAACCCTAGTGGCACCACTGCCAGAACGTGAAAAGGATAGCTTCCTATACCACACGAAAGAAGAGTGGTCCAACACACTTCAGCAAACTTTTTATCCAAAGTCTTTGTGAAATGAAACGTGTCATTTTAGGCAAGCCTTACAAAAATAAACAGAAACATAAATATAAACATAGTGACCACTTGAATGCTTCTTCAAAAAGGCGTCTTTCACAGCCTCCACTTTCCATGTGATTTTCAGTGGCCAGACCCACAGAGCTGTTCATTTAAAATGACTTTTCTCTCTGTTTTGCTTTCCACACACTCAGTAAGAGATTCTGGAGGCAGCTGCTGTTTGCCTTCCCTGTTGTAGGCAAGCACACACAGAACACTAGGATCAGGTAGAATAGAAGCCCACCTGTTCCCAGGTTAAATTTTGTTTACTGCATAATTTTCTGTAGACTCACTGCTGTAGCCTGACACTAGGAACCTGTATTTTTCCAGCCCCCCAACACCATTTTCCAGATGCTGATGCTGCTAAAAACATTTTAGCTGGACAAAGGATGAAGAGGAAAGGGGAACTTAGCAGGCAGGAAAAAACTTTGCAAAAAGGAGCTTCTTTATCAGAGGCTTTGTTAATCAAGGTACGCCTGTACAAACATTCCCTTCATAGTAAAACCAGCCATGACAGTTGTTGTTTAATGCTGTTTGTTGCACAAATTTGCACAGAAAATTACGGTAAAGAGTTCATGAGAAGATTGGACTATGACTCTGGATATCAGGATTTAATTCCCAGCTCAGCCATGAAACCCACTGGGTGACCTTGGGCAAGTCACACTCTCTCAGCTTCAGGGGAAGGTAATGGCAAACCTCCTCTGAACAAATCTTGCCAAGAAAACCCCATGATAGGGTCGGGTCGCCTTAGGGTTGTCATAAGTCAGAAATTACTTGAAGGCATGAAACACAAACACAAGTAAAGGATTTAGGAACCAATGTCTTTGTAAAAGAAAATTTTAAAAAAATCAACCTTCTAAATATTTGGCTCCCTTTGTAGAAATACATAGAAAGAAAATGTCAAACTGCAGATCAGATACAATGACTGCATGGTGTGTGTGTAGCTGCCCATGCATGTTCCAGAAACTATTATTCATCCAATGGAAGGATGACTAGGTTCCTTTGTGAAGTTTGTATGGAGACCAAGCATTCAAGTCCATTGATAATTGTCTATGGACTGTATTCTTCAATATTTCTATTAATTACTTGTACTCTATTGCTCCCTAACATGCTATTATAGCAGTTTCACCAATATTAGAATGTCAGAGGAATAAATGAGGCTATGTGTAACATGACAGTGTTTTCTTATCCTTTTGACTTCAATATAATGGTAGCTTTATAAATGAAAAGCAGTTTTGTCTCTTTAATTGATGCTTACCCACCATTTACCCCAACAAACTGGAGGGTCTTTTTGGTGCCGTTACCTCCCGCATGGTAACCAGTGTCTTTCTTTTTCATAATAGATTTAAGACTTGTGCTTGGGGAGATTTCTGATAGAAATATTAGAAACAAAGAATCAGCAAGAATGTTACCATAGTTGTCCTACTGCAATGTTATCATATACTCTTTAAAAGTTGCAGATCATTAACACTGTTCTGATCTAGCATTTCAAGGGTAATTGCAATTCACTGGGGTCTTCTCCCATACTTGAAAAATTATCATGCAAAAATGGTGATAGAGCTTGAGCCTCCCTTATCTGGAATTCTAAAATCCATAATACTCACAAAACCAAAACTTTTTTCATGGGTGGCTGAGATAGTAACACCTTTGTTTCTTGATGGTTTAGTGTACAGAAATTTTGTTTCATGCACAAAATTATTTAAAATATTGTAATTCCCTTCATGCTAGTGTCTAAGACATATATAAAATATAAACAAATTTCGTATTTAGACTTGGGTTACATCTTATTATGTACATATACATAAGTACAGGCATTCCAAAATATATAAAAAAAATCTGAAATACAGAAAACCTGTGGTCCCAGGCATTACAGATAAGGATACTCAGCCTATACAGCTTTGTCATGCTGACCCATATAATGAGATCCATGCAATTTCTATGGCAGGTATGTTTTGCTCTTGACATATTTAATTAAAAAAATTCTTCAGCAATTATACTGTTGTAATAGGTTAGGAACAGAACCAAATATCTCTAGGATGACAAATGTTGGAAGGGTTGTAGGAGTTTTTCCTTGACCATTCCTATCCTCCTGAAATAACAATAGCAATGTTTCCAGGCCTGAGTTATCACCGAGGTCTCTTTCATACTGCACAGTTATAGCACTAAGATTCCACTTTAACTGCTATGATTACATCTTAAAGTATCCTGGGATTTGTAGTTTGGTGAAGCAGGATAGCTCTCTGGCTGAGAATTCCGGGTGCCGCTTCCTCAACTGCAAATCCCAGAATTTCATATAGAATGTTGTCATGGCAGACAAAACAGAATACAGTGGGCACTTGGTATCAGCTGGGGTTTGGCTCCAAGACCCACCCGTGTATACCAAAATCTGTGGATGCTCAAGTCCCAGTAAATACAACGGCATAGTGAAATTGTGTCCCTAATATAAAATAGCAAAATCAAGGTTTGCTTTTGGAATTTATATTATTTTTTATTTTCAGGCCATGAATCCATGGATACAGAGGCTAAATGTATAATACTATAATTGTGTAGTATGGACAGGTCCATAAATACCTTTTCCCAGAAAACTGAGAAAGTCCCCAAGTGAGTAAGCAGGCCAAGAGACAGCTAGTCGAAGCCATAAACTCCAGTTAGCACCTGCACTCTCATATGACATGCTCTGGAAATACCACTGCACTGCAGAATTTCTTGGAAGTAACAAGGAGCAGGCACTGGGCAGAGTATTGAGTAGACAGCCGTAAGGACAGGTGCGTAGAAAGATGTAATCCTTCAGTCAAAGTTGAAGAAAGATTGAACTGCCAATTTGATCAGATCTGTATGTGGAACGGAGGGAAATGCCAGCTTTCTTTCAACATTAGTGGCAAAATTTCTTAGGCTAGCCCTGGTTCAGCAGAATAAACTAGTGTGAAATCTAACTCAAACCATGGCAAAGTCCACCACAGCTCATGTCTACTAGCAAGATGCAAGTCATTTGCTACAATACACATGTGACTTTGACTGTGATTACACTATTCTTTTCCTATTGATTCTTGAACATATATAATTAGTGAAAGCATATACAAACACTGAGCAAACTCACCTAAATAATTATCATCATAATTTCTTACTGTCCTGTTGGCCAAAGAGCACTGAATCTGATTTTAAAACGATTAACAACAAACAAAAGGCCTGTCTTGAGATCTGCCACTCAAATTTGAAATTTGATTCTAATTCAAAATTATAAATCTGGTGTTTGTGAACCATTTTGTTTTAGTATTAGAAATCTAACATTATTATAGCCTAGTGGTCCCCAAACTGTGCTCTTTAAGGGATTTTGGACTTCCGCTCCCAGAATCCCAGATTATTGGCCAACATGGCTGAAGATTCTGGGAGCTGAAGTCCAAAGTCCCTTAAAGAGCACAGGTTGGGGACCAGTTATAGCCTTTCATTGCCTCTTACAATCATCATGACTCCATTGTACAGTTGCAAATTGCAAGATCCAGCTGCAAGAAGAAGTAGACCAAGTCTACAAAACCTTATGCTACAACTTTTTTCATGCAGTCTCACAAGATTCTACAAGATCCTATTTATCAGTACTGTTCAACTCAGGAGGATATGAAGACGTCATTATGAACTATTACAGAATGTTGGGAAATCTTCAAAGGCTGAGAAAAACATAGAACTTTATCACACAGTGGGCTTACCGTGAATAAATGGCCATACAAATGTCATAAATCGTTTAAAAAGTACAATCAGGGTTCACATGCCCGGATGCTTCTCCTGTCAGTGAATCATCATGGATGTGTCTCCACTCGCTTCTTCCATGACCAAAGCATCATGGAGCACATAATGGAAGATACCGTTATTACCAAAGGGCAGCTCCAAGGACTCTTTGCTCATGGAAGAAGCGAGCGGGAACACATCTGTGATGATTCACTGACGGAAGTTGCACATGGGCATGTGAACCCCGATCGCGCTTTTAAAATAATTTATGACATTTCCATAGTGATTTATTCACCGTAAGCCCCCCGTGTGATAAAGTCCATAGAAAGGGGGAAATAAATGATCAATTTAGACCCAGGTAGTGTCAGAAACCTTGACTATACGATATTTCTCAGTCTAAAGAAGAGGGAAACAGACACTACCTATTCTGTTATCTCAACAATGTGGAGGCTAAAAATGGTCATAGTCAGTCCTATGCCCTAAATATAGGTGTTGCAGTGCAGAAAAATATTAACTGACCCTGACATACACAAGATGTAGTATCATGTCATTATTTGTCTTAGTCAGGTACTTTTCCCCCTAACTTTTTTGGAGTGACAGCACTAAGACACTCTACAATGTCAGATAGTTTATCATAACTAACCAGTATTTGTTTTGGTCAGAGCTTGTTGGGGGAGAAATTATTACAACTTCCACATTAAGGGATTTTGGTCGATGTAGTCCAAAAATTAACTTTTTCAAGCACTTATTTTGTACAATATGGAGTGTATGTTCCTGATGTTAGAAGCCTGAGGGAAAAGAACATCTGAGTGGCATAACACCTAAATTCACAACTGAAACACAGCCTTAGTTAAACTGGGACTTCATAACCATAGTGACAAGTATAAATCTTTGTACTCAGTGATTACATTTCAGTGAAATGGCCAGTTGGCCTCTGGCATCAAAACAGTGGCATTCATAGTGTTACCTAAGACTGCTGAGGAGAAGAGAAGTCCCCCTACTATGAAGAGGGACTGAAGGAAGAAATAATGAGAGATTGAAGTGGGAAACAGATAATGTGAGTGGCACTTATGAAGAGCCAGCCCAAAATATTTTGTCTTCTGAAGCAAAGGATAAGATGATAACTCCCTCCATTCCATGTACAGAAGCCAAGAGGAATCAAAGTTAAATCTTCAGCTCTGGAAATGATACAGTTCTCCACCACTTACAAGCAAAGCAGTCTAGAGGCCATGGCTGCTGCCACACTGCAGAAATAGAGCAGTTTAATACTACTTTAATTTCCATCGCTCCAAGGTGATGGGATTTTGGGATCTGTAGATTTGTGAGATATTAAACCTTCTTTGTCACAAAGATCAAACTACAAATCCCAGAATTCCATCGAATTTGAACCATGGAAGTTAAAATGATGTCAAGCTGCTTTGTTTCTGCAGTATGGCAGCAGCCCCTGTCACACTAAAAAAAACCAAAACAAAAAAACAAACAGCTTCATTTATATACCGCTTCATACTGAACTAACAGTATCTAAGCGGTTTACAACTGTAAGCTAATTGCCTCCAACAATCTGGGTACTCATTTTAGCCACCTACGGAAGGATGCAAGCCTGAGTTGAACTTGAGCCCTTTTGCTGGTACTGAACTCGCAACCTTATGGTTTTGAGTGAGTGGCTGCAGTACAGGCATTTAACCACTGCGCCACCAGGGCTCCTAGACAATTACATCACTATGATTCCACTTTAAATGCTGTGGCTTGATCCTATGGTATCTTGGTAGGGTACTAGAACTCTTTGGCTGAGAATTCTAAATTCTTCTCCATAAACTACAGATTCCAGGATTCCACAGAATTTTGCAACGGCAGTTATACTGGAATGTATCAAATATAAATGTGAAAGAGACCTAGCTTAGGGGGGCACAAGGTAGGCAAAATGGCACAGTTAGCACTGTCCTCCAAGAGAGGGAGCTTAGGAGAAACAATTGATGTCATTAATATCAGCCAACTGAGGCAGAATGACATACATTTCAATTTTTATTCCATTGTTGCCATAGAGCAAAGTGAATGGAATAATACAGTGAGCTCTTGGTATCGCTCAGATTTAATTCCAATATACTCAGTGGATACCAAAATCTGTGGATGCTCAAGTTCTATCATATGCAATGGCATAGTGAAATGGTATTCCTTATACAAATAGCAAAATGAAGTTTTCCTTTTTGGAATTTATATGTTTTTTGAATATTTTCAAGCCACAAATAGTTGAATCTGTGGATAAAGAATCTGTGGACATGGAGAGCTGATTGTATTAATACCATCTCAGACATTTAAGTGTTATTTGATGCAGAGTCATTATGTGACATAACAAAGCATTTCACTCTGCAAATGTTCGTATTTACTGACATATTAGACTTGGTATCACTTTTTCAATAACATGGAAATGTCACAAGAATATTTGTTTCCCTTTAAAATAACATTTTTATTTTGAAGCGGCAAACATGATTACTTCATTCTGGTGTTACTCCAGAACAACATCAGAGTGTAAGGGAAAGGAAGCTGGCTTTGCCAATACTATTTACCCAACTGTTGATACTGTGTGTTGGAATTCTCCTTGTCTCTTGGCGTTGGTGTTGAGTAGGCCGAAAGCAGTAAATTCAAGGAATTCACAAGTTGATTCTGGATGGAGCTGAGCTTTGAGGCAGGGTGTTTAATTGCACTGGCTAGTTCTGGATACCCATTTTCTAGACACATCCACTGCTCTTGTAAAAGGTCCTGGATTTTTTTTACATACTGGCCCACAGAGGGGTCTGCAGGTGAATCCTTTGGTTCTTGGTGGCTTTCCTCTTGCTTAAAATCTTGAAAAATACATTGATTTCTTTCTGCCTTTGAGTTAATGGTCCCAACACTTGAGGAATTTTCTTGACTACTGGCATCAATGTATGTTTCTTTCTGACTGTTGTAATTATCAGCATGTTCATCAATTTTCAGCTCCCTGTAGCTTAGTTCAAGAGTGGAATAATCATTACACTGTTCTGTTTCTATCTGTTTCTGAAAAGATGGACTGTCTTTCTCCTGAACACAGACAGGAATGCTTGACATCTTATGGGATACATGGAACAGGTTTCTATCTATTTCCTTGACTTGCGAATTCTTATTGTCAACCTCACAGACATCACACCCTACAGATTCCATAGGCACAGTGATGCTCACATTGATCCCTTTGTCATAGGCCTCCTTAGCTAGCTTTTCCTGTACAAGCTCAGTATTAACAGCAGCATCGTGGTATTGAAGGACATCTTTGGCCTGGGTAGATGACTGTATTTCTTTGGTACTCTCCCCACAGAGCTTCTCTTCCAACTCTGCTTTGGAGCTTGCCAACATTTCAATGCTCTTCTCTTTTGCTTTGATCTCTTTATCTTGCTGCTTCAAAACTACTCGGATCTGCTCAAGTTCTTCAGTTTTGTTATTCAGCTGTTCCTCCAAAATGGCAATATGCTGCCTTAAGGCTATTATCTTGCTAGGTTCTTCAGAAGGTAAAGGCTCAAGATTTAAATTTTCTTCAATTTGTCTCGTGTCAGCATGGGTAACTTCATCCTCCTCTAATACTTCTGGAACAGTTTCACATATGCTGAGTTCTATTTCTTCGTGGATCTGGTTTTCAAGGCTGTACTCTAAGGCCATGGAAGAGGTTGATCCACTCTGGACTGGTGGCAGACAGGTATTCATCTCTGCTGCATCACATTCCTCTTCTCCACTTTCAGTAACCACAAGTAATTCCTGAGATACAAATAGCTGGCCTTCCCATGAAGCACTAGGGTGCATTCTTGCCTTTGCTGCTTGTTTCTGATCTAGCATAAGTTGAGCTTTCTCTCTTTCATTATCCAGGACCATCTTACTAATTTTCTGTTTCATAGTCCATGGTCCTTCAGAAGCTGTTAATGAAGTTTCTTTGAAGCTCTCAAATTCCAATGATTCCTTTGCAGGACTAATATTGATTTCTGAGCTTTTTGCATCACAAGATGGAAGAAATGTTAACAGGGTTTCTTCTTCTGAATTTTGGCTGGGTGGAAGTGTGGCAGGCATACTGGATGCCCTCAAAAGCTGAGGCCGCCCTCTACAGTTGCCAGTCTCCTCTTCAAGCTTCACAGGATCTTGTCTGATAGTCTCTATTAAGAGTGCTTTTCTTCTGTAGCTTGGCTCATTTGGGATGCCTGAATAAGGCGATGAGTCAGTAGGTGTGACTGGGAAGGTGCTTTCACCTGCACCCAAAGAAGATTTTCTCTGTTTGAGGAAGCTCTTATTTTGAGATGATGAGTAGGCCCTGGATCCATTTTCAGGAAGGCTGAAGTTCCGAGGCAGTGTGCTGAATTTGGGGTACTTTGTCTTCCTGTGAATTGGAATCCTTTTGATGGTATGTCCTTTTTCAATGTCATCTACATATTTGAGAAAGTCAAGATCTAAATGGAAGCCATAAGGTGTTTCAACAGAGTAAGGGCTAGGGGGTGGATCTTTATCCTCCGCCTTTGATGTACAATCATCTCCTGAAAGGAAAAAAAAATGGGGGAAGGGGATAAATAGACAGAATTACAATCTACAATTTTAAAAAATTCTTAAGAAATCCTCTGTCATCCATGTCTAGACTTCTCAGATGTCCCCAAGAGCAATCTTTAGCCACTAGATTTTTATGTGGAACAACACAATATGCATGCAACTATTCAGGCCCAAGATAAAATTTATAGATCCAATTCTTCATTTAAAAATATTCAATAAGTGAAGTGCTTAGGGAAATATACATTCCTGGCATATGACAACTATTGGAAGTGGATTAACAGTCTCAATAAAACCCTCCTTCTTTCTTCTTCCATTTGTGGCTGGCCTTCTGTAAGGACTGGCACAGGGTAATCCCAAGACATTTTGTTCCCAAATTCCATATACCAAAGCTGACCAGATTTTTGCTTAAATACTGGCAATAGGGCAGTATCCTCTACTATGTCTAAGGGGAGTAGGCCATTTGGCACACATAGCTCTGTCTCCCAGAGAGGAGAATGACCAGGAAACTCAGAAAGACCAGTCAACCTATCCCTATTGTTGCCCTCCAACATTTTCCACCCAAGGTGATTGCTTTCATTCTGCCTAGTGGTCCAGTTTTGTGCTGACCATTACCCAGCCTGAATCAAAGGCCAGTACCTTCCATATATATGTTCACCCATCACTCTCCTTCTTGGAGGTCCAATGGTCAAGTTACTTGAGCAGCCCCAACTCTTTAGTTTATGCATGTTCCCATAAGGACATACTAAGGACAGGCTGGGAAGAGAGGGACAGAGTGTTTCCATTTGCATATTTCTTGATGCACGCTTCTCTTTGGGAATTGACTATGCATAGGATAACTAGAATAATAGAATCATAGTTTTGTTTTGGCCCAGCTTTCTAATCTATTAAGGTAATTTTGAATTTTGATCCTGTCCTCTAGAGGACAGTCAGCCCTTCTTATACACGGATTTTTTATACACAGATTCAAGCATACACGGTTTGAAAATGTTCAAAAAAAGTATAAATTTTAAATATCAAATCTTGATTTTCCATTTTTTTATAAGGGACACCATTTTGCTATGTCAATATATTTAATGAGACTTGAGGATACATGGATTTTGTTATACACAGGGGATCTTGGAACCAAACCCCAGCATATAACAAGGGTTCACTGTATTAGCTATTCCTCCTAATTTGGTGTCATCTGCAAATTTGATGAGCATGGCCCCTATTATTTCATCCAAGTCATTGCTAAAGGTGTTGAATAGCACTGGGCCCAGGACAGAGCCCTGTGGGACCCCACTGGTCACTTCTCTCCGGGATAAAGAGGAGCCATTGCTGAGCACCCTTTGGGTTCAGCTAGTCAACCAATTACAAATCCATTTCACAGTTGCATTGTCTAATCCACATTTTGCTATCTTTTTTCCAAGAATGTCATGGGGGGTCTTGTCGAAGGCCTTACTGAAATCAAGATATGCAGTTTCCACAGCGTTCCTTTCATCTACCCAGCGTTCTTTTCATCTACTCAAAGATTATTGCCAATGGCTCTGAGATGACATTTGCCAGTTCTTTTAATACCTTTGGATGTAATTCATCTGGTCCCAAAGAACTACATTCATTTAGATTAACCAGGTATTCCTGTACTACCTCTTTACCTATTCTGTGCTGCATTTCCCCTATTGTATCCTCTGCTCCATTTTCCTCAGGTTGAGCACCCTTCTCTTTTTGTGAGAAGATTGAGGCAAAGAAAGTGTATGTTGTCACATCAAGATGTCATTTTGTAGCTCTTCACTCCTCAGTGGAAAGGGATAATATAAAAGAAATAACTAGGAGGGCTGAATACACTGCACTGAGGTGATGCTACCGGCTTGTCCTACCTGCCCACCCAAAGCTATAATAGCAGAGAGCTACTGCTGAAAAATCAGCCTACTTCTGTGTGCATAATTTTTTACTGAAATGCTGGCTGCAGCTCCAGGCACATCTGCAAGGCAGTTTCACTAAATCACTGTTCAGTTAACCTCCATGCGCAAAGCAGAAAGAGGGGGGGGGAGCATGGTTGGCAATTTGTCACTCTGTAGAGTCAGCTTGTAGAAAATTAGTCCCGAAGAGGCATATGAAAAAGTATAATCTTGTTTTCTGGGACTGAATCCTATCATAGTACCACTGTGAGTTGTGAAATATTTGCTAAATCATCATTCTAATTGATAATTATGTAAATAATAGGTTTTTTTTTCTGGCAGGCTGCATCAGAATTTTGCTTTAAAAGCTGTAAGATTTGCATACATACTAAATTTTTACAATGATGCTCAGGGTTCCTAATATATTCTTCAGCATTGGCTTTCTAGCATACAGAAAAATCCATGCAGCAAAAAAAGTTCAACAAAGTGCTTTCATTGGATCTTTCTCTCTCTCTCTCTCTCTCACACACACACACACACACACACACAAGTCATATGCTCTCAGCCTCAGGGGAAGGTATTGGCAAGTCCCCTCTGAACAAATCTTGCCAAGAAAACACCACAATAGCATTGCCTTAGGGTTGCAGGAAGTCAGAAGCGACTTGAAGGCACAAAACAACAACAAACTATATCAAGACCAAACTAGATGTAACGGCATTCAAGACATTTGACCTTAAGTGGTTGCTTTTAAACAAAAACAATTAACCAGTGTGAGGAAGGGGCATGAGTGAGGTCAGGACCATGGTAATGGTGAGGGGACTTTGACCCTTTGTCCCTACCATTCCACAAACAGAAACACCCTTTCTTGCAACTAAACATAATGGGAGAAAAGCTCTCTTGGGCATTCAACATTGTGGATGTCATCATTTCTAGTTCAGAATTGGCACTACAAATCCATAGCACTGAGTTCTGCCTACTCTGTCTGGCATCTGCTCTCTTCAGCAGAGAGATTTCCCAGCCCTGTTATCTGCACTCCTCTTAGAGAGAAATGCCTGCCAAGCATATATTCCATCACTGAAATATGTCTGGTCTCCCAGGACCAGTGGTAAAGTAGGAATATTGCTAACGGTTCTCCCCTAAGCCACAAATTAACTGAACTTGTTAAAGTTGTGTTTAAAGGAAATTATCTACATTATTATTCCAACTCCTACCTACCCATTTAGGGTGCATCTACACTGTAGAAATAATATAGCTTGATACCATTTTAACTGCCAGTTAAAATGGTGTTAAGCTGCATTATTTCAAACATCATTGTGGTCTCAACATCCACAACAAAAATGAAGTGGTAAGACAAGGCATAGCATGAGCCACTACTTGAACCATGCAATAGTCCTTCTCCACCATTTAGTGAGGGCATCCCATCTGAGTAGAAATGTAACTTAAATGTAAATACTACAAAAGAAATTTTGGTTAACAGTGAAAAATGTCTCTAGATCATACCATCTGTAGTCTCCATCCTATAGAATTGTTTCCAGTCCAGATATCAAGCCATCAATGAAACATCACCTGAAGAAACGTAGTTCACCTTTAAAAAAATAAGCAAAATAAAAGTTAAACAGTACAAAATTGAGACTGTTTCAAGACCCTAGTCTAATGCTTCTCTATTTTGTCTTTTCTGTACAAGTTACATACTTCACCAGAAATATCTGCTTTTTAACACCACGGCTATTAGACAATTTCTGTCTGCATGGAATTAAATTCTTCTTCTTCAGACCCTTAGCCAGTAAGCACTTCTTGGCAAGTTTTAAATCAATGTTTTATCTTCTAACTGTAACAGCTCCTGCTCTGAGGATATATATCTCTGTGAGATCATTTTTCATGGCTAAGGGAAAACATACAGTATTGCAAGAAATTCATGCCACAATCCTTTTGCTAATTTATGCCGGCATAAATATGGGTTATACAAGACTAATTAATTCTTGCTGTTGTTATTGTGCAATGAGGTATCCAATATCTCCTTTGGAAAGCTTTTTTCCCAAATGTACAGTGGCAACCATAGAGTGCTTGAGCACCAGACCCAATACCTTCAATGCAAGCAGCTGCTGGTTGGCTGGAGGATTGGGTCTGAGTGCCTTGAGCCTGCTGTGCCATCAGAGGAAAGGGAGCAACTTTCACCCTCCCAGATTTGCAGTGGGAACATGATGGTAGAACTTTATGCTCAACCTGTATCCAACAGGATCTTGGCCTCAGAATGAAATGTTATATAGAGCAAAGGAAAGAAGGAAGGAAGGAAGGAAGGAAGGAAGGAAGGAAGGAAGGAATACTCATGAGATCAGTGTTGAACAGGATCACAAGCACTGTCTCTGAAATTCTCTGTGACTTGCATTCGGTACCTTTAGGAGGAATTTTGGACAAAACAACTTATTACGATCCTTCTGATAACAATAATGTTTTAGACCAGTGCTCATTCCTGAGCTGTTGGTTGCTGGACCCTGGTGAGATTCCATGAAGAAAAGAAACAACAGTAGCCAATGGGCACAAATGTGGTATTTGTTCCTGGCATGTTTTTTTTTGGGGGGGGGGGATAATTGCTGGTTTCCTGCAGGTGGCTTGAGAAGACTTGTTTCAAACAACAGATTCAAAACAAAAAGTAATTAATTACAGTTATTGTTCTGGGACACTGCACCCCTGCAAATTGAGATGCCATTATAGACTCACTTTTATAAGAAATAACTCATTGCCTTTCCATTCCTCCAAAGGAACCAGAGCAGTTACTTTCCAGCAATTTAAAAACTTCAAACACACCTGAATACTATAAACTACTGGTGTGTGGCTTAAAATGCACTCTCTTCCCACCCACTTTGCTGTCACTTAAATAGAATGGAGAAGAAAACATAGCACAAACCAGCACTTGAACTACAGTATTAAATATGCTTCCTCCACTATTAGTGTAGATACTCCTGCCATCATAACTATGAAAGTAGTGTAGGGTACCATTAAATTGCTAAATTGTTTGAAGTTATCCTTTGCAAAGTTACAGTCTTTGCAAGGCAGCAACAAGAAGATTTCTTAAAATGAGCCGAAGCATGAAATGTTTAGCAATAGATATCAGCTTCAGTCACAAGTGGAATGAATCCCCAAGTTTATAACAGGACCCAGCTTAAACAGTATGCAGGTGTTTAGAAGATTGCAGATATTGAAAATTTTGGTCACGATTGATGGCTTGCTTGTTAGTAAGACAACTGATCTGCTCCATGGTGTAGTCTGAACTTTACAAGAACTAAGCAAGGTGTTGGACCTATTTTGGGAATGAGTTTCAGCACCTTGGTCATCTCCTTTCAAGTTTAGAAAATAGCAACAGAAGATACATGACAAATACTCAAAATAAATAAATTAACAAATATCCATGTAGACGGCTAGAATGTTAGATGAAGGCCAAGCTGATGTTTTCGTATTCAAGATGTTTTCAAAAAAATGTGAAGCAATTTTTTTTAAAAAAGTCTAAAATGGAAGAATATGGGGTTCTATGAGTATCTCCCATAAGCAGCAAATAATCTTAATAGGAAAAACTGAGATAGCTAGTTGCCACCTCCTGAAACTACCCCTGTTTTATATATATTAATTGCATACTAATCTGATCCTCAAGAGATCTTAATCCTGGAGTTTGTGAATTCAGTCTTGAAATAATTTTATAGGTTTTACCCAATCCTGGAATGTATGGTGTGACAGAAAAGAGTCAATCCATCTGGCCACAAGTGACATGCATGAGCTATGGTTAAGCATGCCAATCACAATATATGCTCATGTATACATCTAGAAATTTTAGTTAAATGCCTGACCCAAAAAAAACCTTTTGTCAATCTAGTTTAATGCTTATTTAAAAAAGGAACCATCCTCTGAGTAGAGGAGCAAAAGGTAAGAGCTTAGTCTGTCCCAGGAACATCTAAAAGAAGTATCACCCTTCCATCTACTCTCTCCATTGCTTCTGCCCTTTTTGAACACCTGGGTGGAAAAATAGTGGTGGCAGCAGGTCTTTGATGTAACTCACACAGTTATGGTTGTCATAATTTTGTAAGTTCTTTGTTATTATTGCTTCTTCCTTTACATCTTTAGTTATATGTCCCATTGAGTTTTACCCTCAATGCAGGTCATATTAAAATCCACAGTTTTGGCTTCCAAACTTATCCTCAGGTTATACTTGAGATTGACTTATAGTCAAGTATATACATTATCCTTTCCTTTACACAATTCTCTGCTATATGTCTAGCCCTAAGCAAAACTTGTAATTACTCCATAAAGGAAACATATTGTGTTGAATAGTACACTATCCTATGGACTGGATCCAGGATCTGCTTTGTATGAGTGGAAAGGCTCTACTTATGGAAGGACCATAATGGCAACAGAAATAAAATGGGGCTGGCTTCTGCTCCTTGTAGTTAAACACATTTACTATTGGGGATGTTAGAGATACTACCGTAGTTCATCTCACAAGCAGAGTAATTAGTATATACAAGCAGAAGGTGAGCAGCAACCAGGGCCACACCACCACCTCTCACACAGGGCCTATCAAAAGAATATAGCAGGCTTTGGATGCATTTATACTGTAGAAATGATGCAGTTTGACATCACTTTAAGTGCTGTAGCTCCATCCTATGGAGTCCTGGAATTTGTAGTTTTACAAGGTCTTTAGCCTTTCCTGCCAAAGAGTGCTGGTGACTCACCAAGCTACAAATCCCAGGATTATGTAGGATGGAGCCTTGGCAGTTAAAGTGGTGTCAAACTGCATTATTCCTACAGTGTAGATGCACCCTTTGACTGTCTTTCATTGTCTGGGCATGACATTCATGCTCAAGAGGGCATCTGCTTATAAATGTTATTAACAAATCCATTCGCATAATTAACCTATTCTACATTTTATATTTTATTACATTCCCTTGTGTTTATTGTCAGTGTTAACTGCTCTAAGCTGTCCTAAGTGGTGTGTAAATACTAGAAGAGTAGGACATAAGTTTTTGAATGAGTGTTTTCCAACAAACATGTTCTGGGCAACCAATTTCAAGATAACAATACCATATTAGCAATGGCAATGTACAGTGTAATGCACCTTTGGTTTTCTTTGACAAAACTAGTGAAGCAAGTTGACTTAAAAATAATAAAGGTTTCATAAAACATTCAAGTGAGATGTTCTATAGCATGTGCTCTTCAAAGTGAGAGAGAACAGCAAATCCAAAATGGGGGATGAATTAACTTAAAATAACTACAGACTAACTGATGCCAAAAGAGACCATGTGCAGCTAAGACCAACAAACAGGAATCACGTGCATACGTGCTTTGCCTAAACTCATATAGAAAAAGTCAAAATAGTTACTATTGCATACTATACAGGCTTGCTAAAGTTGCTATCTGTAATGTTTATGGGAAATAAGCACACATTTTTTCCTAGAAAAGAACAAGTTTTTAAAAGCAAAATTACTAAAATGAGCACCTGTAACCACAGAATGCATATCTTATTGATTCCTGACCATAAAATGTATTTCAAAATCAGAAAGGATACTGGGACAGTCAAGATCAGATCCAGTGGCTGCTTGGCATGCCAAGGAGATGAAGCCAGGATTGTTGCTGTTGTTCTTCCATCACCCACCACTCTGTGAGTGATCATTGGTAGCCCTCTGCCCTGTAGGGCCCAGGTGTTTGGCCCCATGATCCAGACTAGCTGTAACGCTGGATTCTCTTTCTCTGGAGAAACCAGTGGATCCTCTCCCATGGGGGCAGCTCTCCCAGGTTGAACCATGCAATGCAGACCAGGTACAGAAGTAGTGGCCATGGGACTTTTGAACTGCAGTTCCCAGAATTTCCCAATCGACATGGGCAGTGGGAGCTATGGTCCAAAAAAGGGTTCCCCCCCCCCCCAGTTCTTCCCCCAAGACCACAGCACACCTAAGTCAGCAGGACCACCCAAATGTTTGGGAAGCTGGAAGGTCTGACATGGCAAACAGGCAACTCTGCCTCTGACAGCCCAATTGCAAATTGGATCCAGCCTTATATTTGCTTTGGCTTTTCCAGAACATTTGAATAAGCCTGTATCACAGTCAATGATTACTCAGAAGATTTAGCAAAGCTTCTTTCTCTTGCATAGCAGCCATTTTTTCAACAGGGCTATTAGAATCCATAAATATCCAAGAGCATAAAAAAGCTTACGTGCACAGTTGCCAAATAGTAGGTATCTCAGTGGAAGAATACCATGAAACTGTACTGTAATCTCTGTATAAACATCACCTGAGCACAAAGAACACCTTTGCTTTTAAAGGATAAAAGTTTTCAATAAAATAAGAACATTCACAGAAAACGAATACTGTACAATAATAAAAGTACAACAAATGTATTTCCATTAAACAGGGACTTAGCCAAAGATATTTTATTTCCCTTCATTCCTTGCTTGCAATGACACTATTTAAAACAAAACTCTATATACAGTAATATAATCTTTATGAACAAGTATAACTTTCTTTTTATTTTTATTGACTATAATACTATTACTATCACTCTTATCATTAATGTTAACACCATGCTAACCTACAGAACATTCCTGTGTGCATTTATGCAGAATTAAGACTGGCACTTACTTTCAAGTAAACTCACTTCAATGACTAACATGGTTGCAATCCTATGCCCATTTACTTGGGAATATCACCCATTAAACGAAAAAGAATTTACTTCTGAGTACCCAACCATGAGATTGCATTGTTACTTCTGAGTAGCCACACATAGGATCACTAAGATCAATGGCTGCAGAGAACTGTAAGGAATGAGTTTTGGATTAGAAGCATTAAAAAAAGCTAATTTCCTTCCAGATGGATGACATGTTAATGCAGTCTCATTAAGGGCAATTGGAACGGGCTTTCTGCTACTGCCTATCACTTCCGACTGCACTGCAGTAATTTAATTTAGCATTTCATTACTGGAGTGAAAACCTACAGTTAAGAGACACATTTTACCAGGTTACCTTCAGATCCTCCCTGCAGCCAAATCAAAAGGAAAGAAAAAACCAAGACAGGGTTTTTCTTTCTGGGAAGCTCCAAGAAGACTCCTGAAAAGACAAGTTATATCAGAAGCAAAGCCTGGATTTCCCAACTACTAAAGGCTTGGTCAGCTGACTAGTGACCTTGCTTAAAAAGCAAACATAACTTAGATAGCACAGAGGATGCAAGTGCAGTTCATGTCCAGACGTGCTAAAAACATGACATTTTTAAGGATACTTGTAGGGGGAGAAGGTTAATTACTCTCTCTACACTTACTGTATTTTACTTCTGTACTCCCAGTGGAAAGAATGAAAACTTGTGATAAACTGCCATAAGAAAATGTCTGAATCCTGTATGGTCACATGAGTCTTATCAAAAACAGGATTATTTAAAACACTGTCAATAATTGTCAATTATTAACTATACAGTAGTGTCAGCTCCATCAAAATAATTCAGGGGGAAACAGAGAGGTGACTCTAAACTTATTTCCTCACGTTTAAGTTACATTGGTTTCAATACATTGGTTTTTATATCCCAAGAAGCATGCTAATAAAGATTGCAGCCTAAATGAATATTTAGATTTAAGATAGCATTTAGTTGAGTTAGCTGTTTGATAAATTATTTTTCATTTTTACTGGTAGAAATGGAACAATGCTTCCTGATTTGTTTTGTAGACCAAACACTGGAAATTTGTGGCCCTCCAGATGTTGCAAATTCCATAACCCATGGTCATTGACCATGCTAGCTTTGGATAACCTAAATTACCCCAGAAAGCTTGCAGCTCTAACATGGGTCCATCTAGCAGGCTTTTCATTAGGATACTAATCCAAAGTACTTTGAACAAATCGGAGAAGGAAGCTCCCAGCATCTCTGTTTGGGATAACATTCTGGCAGCAGGTGGGGCTTTCCCTTCTACTTGTTCTCAGTTGTCTGACAGTAGGTCCAGATGAATTTTTTTTATCAAACCACCAATTTGCCTCATTCACTTAATTTCACAAGATCTAAGAACATAAGAAGAACCATGTCAGATTTTACCAAAATGGCCTATCAGTTGCATAAGGGCATCAGGAAATGAGGACATTTTTCTCAATAAAGAATCTCTCAGCCAGCATCACTACTGATTGTGCCAGCTGGGAGTTGTAGTCACAAAAAGTAATCTTTTTCCCAAGATCAATCTACCTTCCAATTTGGCATGGACAGTCCTGGTTAATCTTCTATCATCCCACTTTTTCAGGAGCTTTTAAAATGTCCCAGTTTCTGTCTTCTTCCCACTTTCTTCCTTCGTCCTCAGCATAACTCATTCGCTGCAAACAGAGTTCAAAGTGCAAAACTAGTTTGGATGGAGTTAACCCAACAAGGGAGATAGTAGAGGAAGAAACAAATCTTGTCCTCTCCTGTAGCCTCAGACAAAGCAAACTACTGCAGTCTTTCCTAGATTGTGTGCTCTTCCTCATTAACAACTTTGGCCATCTTAACCACACTCTGAGTGCTGGCAGGAAGAAAGGAGTGTTATGCTACTGCTCTCTTTATCTTAAATCTTAAAGCAGACTAGATCAACAATGGGAAGGAAATCATACATGTTCCTGAGCTGAGACTTAAGTAGAACAAAAGGCTTTAAATTTGGCAGTGGGCTTTCGTGTGAAGAAATTGAATAAACAAGTATAGTCAAAGCGTAACTATTGTTCCCAAGTTGAAAAAGACACTCAAGTCAACTGCCAGTTTTGAGGTTTACTGTTGGCAGGGAAATCTCATTAAAGGATTTTTTTATTAGCTAATATAACTGCCCATGGTATAGATAAGGCTGGAATTGTTAAACTAACAGAATATGTTAGATGTTCCACGTTTCTGTCAAGGGGCATTTGAGGTGAAATGGCAGTCACAAAGGCTGCATTTAGACATCTATTCATATATCAGGGTCTCTTCAGTTCACTCTTTATTTATCAAAAATTTGGATCAGGAAAATGGTAGTAGGGAAAGATTAATACCCTCTCATTCGATGTGGATACGCATCAATTCAAATCGGAAATCCTTGCGGTCACTCTGTACCATACTATACTATACTATACTATACTATACTATGGTATAAACAAAAATGAAGATATCTGCTACAGTCTCCAGGTCCACATGAAGTTTTGGACTGATGCTAAACCAGATAAAAAGAATTAAGGAGATATATAAGAAAGAGAAGGGGGAAACCACAAAGGAGGAGTACAAATGAATAGCCAGTATTGGTAAGAGGAGAGTCAGAAAATCTAAAGTTCAAAATGACATCAGGCTCTCTAGAGAGATTAAAAATAATAAAAAGAGTTTTAACTATGTTTGAAGGAAGAGGAAGAACGAAAAAATAATAGGACCGCTGCGTAGACAAAATGGCAAAATAGGATACAGAAGAAGGCTAAACTGTTTAATACCTTCTTCATCCAAAAAGAAATCAGTGCTTCAACTGGTAAAAATAGAATAAAGCATGCAGTAAAAGTACCAGATCTTGTCTGATCTTGGAAGCTAAGCAGGATCAGTCCTGGTTACTACTTTGATGGGAGATGGACAACAAATATCAGGAGTTATAGGCTTTATTTCAGAGGAACAAGCCAAACCACTTCTGAGTATTCATTGCCTAAGACACACTATGAAATTGGTACCTATGAAAGGTACCTAATAACCCAGAAAACAGGAGCAGAATTCAAAATGACCTTGACAGATTGGAGAACTGGGCCAAAAAAAAAAAATCAACAAGGATAAATGTAAGGTACTCTATCTAGGCAGGAAAAATGAAATGCCCAAATATAGTATGGGTGACACCTGGCTTGAAAGTAATACATATAACAATGATCTAATGGTCTTAGTAGACCACAAACTAAATTTGAGTTAACAGTGCAATGCAGCAACCAAAAAAGCCAATGCAGTTTTAGGCAGCAGCAATAGGAACATAGTGCCCAATCAAGGGAACTATAAATGCCACTCTATTCTGCTTTGTGCAGACAGACCTCACCTGAAATAAGGGGTCCAGTTCTGGGCACCACAGTTCAGGAAGCATATCAACAAGCTAAAACATGTGCTGAGAAGGGCACCCAGGATGATCAAAGTTCTGGAAACTAAACATTATGAGGAATGTCTTAGAGAACTGGGTATGTTTAGCCTGGAGAAGAGGGGACTGAGAGGTGACATGATAACTATATTTAAATATCTGAAGGATGCCATGTAAAAGATGGAGCCAGCTTGTTTTCTGCTGCTCCAGAGACTAGAAACAATGGAATCAAATTACAAGCAATTCCACCTAAACATTAGGAAGAACTGTTTTACTGTAAGAGTTGTTTGACAATGGAATAGATTGCCTCAGAGGGTGATAGATTCTCCATCTTCAGAGACCTTTAAACATAGGATGGGTGGGCATTTTCAGAAGCGCTTTAGTTGTGTATTTCAGCATGGCAAGTGGATTAGATGGTCCTTGTCGTCCCTTCGAATTGTAAGATTCAATGCTTCTGTGAAAAAACAATGATTAGCATTCCAATCCCATATGGCGGTTTGGGAATATGTTAACAGCGAATTCAGCAAGGCTTATTCCCAAGTGACTTCCTTTAACGTTTCCATCCCATTGAGATGCATGAGTCACTGAGCTGCAGACTTCTTACAAGAGACAAAAGAATTATTTGAGAAAAAATGTTTTGCTGCAGATGATCAGACCTAGTATTAAATATCAGAAGTAAAACCTCATGAACCCCTAACCATCTTATTCATGTATACCAATTCCTTGATTTAATGCTGTCTTAACCTTCTCCCTCATTGAGCACTCCATGGAAGAGAGAAGGGTGCCCATCATTTGCTTAAGGTCCAGCCCCAAGGACTAAAGCACATTTAAAGTGGCTCACAGCCTTAATATTGTGTCTGTTGCTGTTTTTAAAAAAAGAGGAGGTAAATCAAATAAAAAACCATCTGTGCATATGCTTGATAATTAAAACCAGACTTGGCAACCCTATTCTAACCCAAAAGTCATATCAAGCTTTAGGATGGGCTGAGCACACCTATCTCATGTAGGATTCAGATGCTGATACAACAAATTCCCTTCAAGGGCAGGATTCTGAAATAGCTGTGCACATGAACCAGTTAAGAAATCCCTCTCTTGGCAAGGTGGCCATAGATGGATCCTTGGGTCTTCTCTATGCTATTAACCCACCCCTCTCTCTTAAAATAGCATTTATTCCATTCTCTTTCTCTTGTCTGTGTGTGATCTATAATTTCCTATTTAAAGAGTCTCCAAGGGGCTGTTCCAGGTTGGTGGTCCAAATGATCACAGAGCACCAAAGCAGTAAAAACAATGCATCAGATATAAATTTGCCCTCTTGGGGGATGTTTGTTATATATACTTTCATATATCCAGAAACACATTTAATGAGCTTTTAATCTGTCAGGTGAAGTACAATGTGGAAAATTAGTGATGCAAAAGAGAGAACTCAAATGATACCTGACAGAAATTATGCACTGGACAAGCTTTCATCTTGGAAGAAGTAAAGTCCTCGAATATTGTTACAGAAAACAGCCTGATGAGTATTTTAAAATGCTACATACATTGGTGATTCTATTTAAAATGTAAATCCTTAAATTTTGTAATATTTTGCCATTTCCAGTTGCACAGAAAAAAATTATTTACGAACCCCCTTCATTTATGATGCTACATTTTGCAGAGCTAATTCAAATCATTATTGTAGAAAAGTAAGATGAGCTGAGAGAATATGGTCAACACATAATCGATATTGATGGCATGGCTAGTAGAATCTTTTGATTCCACCAACATAAAGAATTAAGCTCAACTGACTGTTTAGTTAAACAATAATTCATCTGAGAGACATCTATAAGGCATGGCTTATTTGGTTCACTGCTCTAGAGAAACCCACAGAATCAGATCACTCACTATAATGAACAGTAATGAAATTGGCTGAGATCTGACATCAGGGCTGGTTAATGGTTAGTGTAAATTCCCACATGCAGTGTTACACATTAGGACTGGCTAGCATATATAAATCGTTAATCTCAACATGTGAAATTGTGTGTTAATTCTCCTATGCAACCATTGTGTTCAATGGCAACATTGTACAACTGAACCAAGACACCAAATGTGCAATCAAATACACAACCAAAGGTACCAGTAAATGTAAATCCATGCACACAAAATGCACGGCTTCCAACAGCCTGCATACACAAGGCACATCTGCATGCACAATGATGCTGCATGAACAACTCTTCTTCCACAACCTAGAATTAAAAGCAAGCATTCTGCCTTGGACAAAAATGTCCACCTTCTTCAGTACGAGGACTTATACATGCATAAGGCGCCAACAAGATTCCAACCAATATCTTCAGAATTTATTTTTTCTTGTTTCTGCAGGCAGTGATATTGCCATTGATATTTCAGAGAGATTTGCTTCTGTTTGATTTTGGGTACTGTGTGTTTTTCCCAACATTATGATGTTTCATATTGAGGATATGAAGCTGTGGCCATCCATGGTCACTAATCAGGCTTAACAACTTTGGCCAAAAGTTTGCCAATAGAAACATAATTATTATTGTATGCAAAACTAAATGCACATCAGCCTTAGTGTTTACTGTATATACCCATGTATACGTCTAGAAATGTAGGTCAAAAATTGATCCAAGAAACCTAAGTCGACTTATCCATGGGTCAATGTAGATATTGTACTTTAACTCTCATTTTAAAAAAGGAACCAGCCCCTGGTGAAAGGCAAGAGTGTCACTTACAATCATTGAACCCCCTCTATTTTCTCACTATTCAGACTTTAGTATGAGCACAAACAGTTATGCTTGCTGGAATTTTGTTTTCCTTTGCTTCGTCCTTTACATTCTTTGTTAGATGCCCTTTAATTTTACCCTCGATTTATACATGGGTCATATCAAAATCCATAATTTTGGTCCCAAAACCTGCCCTCAACTTATACATGAGGTCAACTTATAGTTAAGTACAGTATAAACTTGTTCCTCCATATTCACTAGGGTTAGGGTCACAAGACCCCCATGAATATGGAAAAACCGCAAATAACAAAAATACCATGTTTTTACATGAGAGGACACCTCTCTAGGAATCTCTGAATGCCCCAGTGCAACTCTGTGATCAACATCCAACAGAACTGATCATAGAACTGCACTGAAAGAACTACAAATGCCTAGATATTCCTAGAGAGAACATATTAATCAAATTCGTGAATAATCAAATCCGCAAATATCGAAGTCGCAAATATGGAGGGATGAGTGTATATGGTAATTTCAAAGAATTATCTTTGATGAAGTCCCAAGTGAGACAGACCCATAAATCTCTCCACCAGCCATTATCTTTAAACTCTGTACAGTATTTCAATCTCCACCTCTATGCAACAGTACTTTACTGGTGTCAGGAATAGGAAATGAGAGGATTCCAGTAACTCTTAGGATAGCCCTCAGCTTCCTCTCTGCCCTATACAGCTCCTTGCCTATACAGCTGCCCTATACAGCTCAGCTGCTACAACCCAGCACAAATTGAAAGGCAATGATCATCACTGGAACGAGATTAAAGAAAAGATAGGTCTTTGTACTGGAAGACTTCTACTATGCTTGCCAGGGTAGACTGTAGAAACTCGAGCTCCAACCATGACTAGCTCATACTGTTTTAATAAGCAGTGCATATAACTACATGGAGAATGCATTTCTTACCCTTCAAATCATATTAGCTCTGCTTCAGCACCATGACATCATCATCATCATCATCATCATTTCCCCCTTTATACAAGTTGGAATACAAAGCATCTTGAGAAGGATACCAATATCTGTTGTTATAGTGTGCCTTCAAGTCATTTCTTTTTTTAAAAAAAATTCACATTAAATATTCCAAATGTAACATGTAACCATTAAGGTAACAAGAAATACATAAACAAGAATTGAACACAATGAAGCAGAAAATAAAAGGTCAAAAAAGAGTAAATAAGGATGCTAACAGAGAGGATTATAGGGATGAAGCCTACAGCAGAGAACTGTAATGATAGTTCAAGTTGCACTAAGGCCTCTTACACAACATCTTATCAAAGCTGTAAATGATGGGACAGTAGGTTGACAAGAGTCTTCAAATCATTTCTGACTTATGGTGACCCTAGGGCTCATGAGGTTTTCTTGGCAAGATTTGTCAGAGGGGTTTTGACAATGCCTTCCTTTGAGACTTGGAAAGTGTGACTTGCCCAAGATCAGCCAGTGGGTTTCCATGGCTGAGCTGGGATTCCAACCCTGGTGTCCAAAAGTCCTAGTTCAATACAACATGCTGGCTTTCTTATCTACAATAATACCAGAGCATTAAAAAAAAAAACAGTCACTGCTATCAGATATTCAGGAATATGAAGGAAATCCTTTGGTGCAGAACTGTGTTCCCCAGTGCACTTCATTCAATGCACCTTAATCGCTTTGTTTCTTTCTCCTGGTTCTAAGTGTTTCTCAAACATGAATGGTTTGAGAAACCATGAACTGTGGAAAGGCACAAAACAAGTGAAGCAGCAAATGGCGCTCTTAACATTTAGAGCTTATAATTATTTGCTGTAAATATCTAAGGTATTTTTAGAAATAACTTCTGATTTGAGTTACTATAACATCCCTACCTTGTGGCCCTTAGTAAGACAAATACTTGCTAAGAAAAAGGAAGCAGTTGGTGCTTTATCATCATGAATGATCATGCCTCAAATTGAGCAACAGTAGCTGGAGGAATGGAAAATGAAATATGTTTACACTTAGAAAAGTTACTTTTTGGACAGCAACTCCCAGGATCCTCCATCTAGTGTGGACATTCTGGGTGTGGTAGTCCAAAATCCTGTCTAAGCTTAGAGTATGTTCATTATTTAAGTCTGTTAACTTGGAGCTAGGTAACACACAAGGACTGAGCATCAGCCAATGTCAGCATAATCAATTGTGAGTACTGATGGGAGCAGTAGGTTATCAACATCTGGAAGGCCAAAGCTGCATTTCTACATACCACGAAGATAGCTAGTTGCCACTGGACACTATAAGACTATAAGACATAATTCTGATGAAAATGCATAGAATTGTGCTGTCACAGAACAATTCTATGCATATTTTTTTACCTGGAAGTTGTACTGAGTTCAATTAAACTTTCTCCCTTTATTTAGAAATAAGCTCTACATGGATTCACTCTCTCCTAAGAACACTTACGAATGCAGTATTTGTTCCAGGGGTTCATAGGCAGGTCAAAATGGAATGCTTTAATGTTCTCACTATCCCCATTTCCTCTTCCGTTTTAGTTTCTTGCATCAGTCCATAGATTCTGTTAGTTGTAAAAAAAAAATTTTTTTTAATTGTCCTACATTTTTCTTCTTAAACCATTCTCCTTTGCTTATCACTGTGACCAATGTTCAAAGTTGTGCAATCATTGCAAAGCACATCATAAACCTGCTGGCAGAGCCAAAAAGCTGTCACACTTAAATAATAAATAAATAAATATGGAGAACTCCATGTGCCATTATTCCTCTTTTCTGCCATATAAGGTTAATACACCACTTCTACTTTCTCAGCTAAACCCTATGCTTTTAATGAAACTCTATGCATTGTAGGAGGGTTCCTAAATTAGAGAATGCTCCAACACACATGAACTCCGTGCTTTGCCAGGCACAGCATGAAATCTTGTTAGAAAGCAATTGAAGAGATAAAATGAGGCAAAAGAAAATTCAGACAGAATTCAAAAATGAAGGCTTCGCACTCTGTCAATGTGTGAAACAGTCTTCCTTTGCCAAAGATGCCTTTTTATTTGTATAATTTTTAAAAAGGTACCAGACAAAAACACCAGTGAATCTATGTGCAACTATCCATATGGAATTCTGAGTAGATTTGACTTGGGGCTGTTTGGATGTTCCTTTGACTTATACCTACAGCTAAGCTTGATTCTAGAATAAAGGTTTTTTGAAACTTTCCTTGTAAGGTACAACAAAATAAAATTAAGAATATTAAAGCAGTGAAGTTTTAGAAAGAAATCTTCATATAACCAATAAGCAATTCATGCAAGATAGTTTCACATCTTTGTGAGAAAAAATGAAGTATAATTTTGAACACTGGCCTTTTTGCAAACTGAGATATGGAAAAACCCTAGATTCACAGCCACTTGCAGAAGACAACAAGAAAGACAAGGAAATGGTTTGCAGTCTAATCATGACAGAGTAGCCAGATGTCCTACTTTAGGGCATGTCCTAGGATGTCCTACGGAAGATGATCCTCTATTTGAAAACATTCTCTATTTTCAGGGCTGTCCAGTCACTCCATCCCTTTATTTATATCCTGCCTTCTTCCCAAAAGTGGGACTCAAGGTGACTTGCAGAATAAGGAGAGATACAAATAAAATTGCATATAGCTAAAAACGTACAAAACTTTAAGACTAAAAAAAAATTAAATTGTCTATTAAAACCATACAAAACATCAGTTTAAAAACATAGATTAAAATGATACAGCACTATAACAGAAAAAAAATTATATAAAACAATCAGTTCCCAAACACTTGCTGAAAAAGAACAGTCTTCAGTTGATGGTCAAAGAGCCAGCTTGGCTTCCCTAGGGGGAGAAAAAGGTCCAGAGTGTAGGAGCAGCTACAGAGAAGGCCCTCTCCTGTGTTCTCACCAAACAAGCCTGTGAAGCTGAGAGAAGTGGCTCCTCAAAGGTTCTTGGAGTTTGGGCAGATTCATATAGAAAGATACAGTCCTTCAGATAGCCTCCACTTGAGTGGAAGCCTGTTTTGTAGATGAAGAAACCTACGACAGGAGATACAGGACCTGGAGATATCCCACCAACTACATGGAGAATAAACTAAGGAGCAGGTATATGTGCATAGGTCCCAACATTTCCAACAACAGATAGTTTTAATTAGGATTTTCTGGCTATGCAAGGTAGGACTGATGAGAATTGCAGTCCAACAATATCTGGAGAGTCACAAATTACCCATCCTTAATTCAAACTCTGTATTTGCCTCTGCATATTTGCCAGGGTGGGCAACTTCTACATGGGCCAGTTTTGTTCTCCCCTGGACCTGCTGCAGGAGACACCCTTAGCATTCCCAGATCCCAGGATCTGTGATCAATGCTTGGTTCTCAGGGTGAAGAATCTCAGGATGAGAGTGCTGCTTAGAAAAGTGTGTTTTTTGTGTCCCTCATTTGTTAGACTTGCTAGACTAGATGTTCCCAGGTTCCCTGATTCCCTCATTCCTCCCGTGGCCCCATCTTAGAGATGGTTGAGGATCAACAGAGGGATATCAGGGTTTTTAGTTTTAATTGCTGTTTTTATCCTTGATATTGTATTTTTAATATGTTATACTATTTAATACTGTCTTAAGGGAGGGAGGGATAAAGTGTTTTTAATGTCAATTTTATATTTATGTTGTAACCGCCCCGGATTGGTTGCAGCGGGCGGATATTCGGGCGGTTACAAATAAATTATTATTATTATTATTATTATTTTTGATTTGAATGGTACAGTAAGTTAGGGTTGCAGTCTAACAGTATTTTAACTGCCATGACTCAATGCTATGGATTGCTGGGATTTGTGAGAGATTTAGCTTTCTGTCAGGGAGCTCTGGTGCCAAAACAAACTACAAATCCCAAGTTTCCATAGCATGCCACGGCAGTTAAAGCAGTGTCAAACAGCATTAATTCTTCATTGTGGCAGCAGCTCTAGTCACCCAAGCCCAAAAAATGGGAGTGGAGATAAACCTTTAGTTGTCAGAAACTCACAACGACATTAAAAAAAAAGCAATTCAAAACTGCTATGTCAGCCAACCAAAACCACGCTTTGCTTTAGAGAAGATCTTCCTGCACAGTTCCAGGAGCACAATTCTCCTTATTTTGCCTCTCTAAAAATAAAATATAAAAACATTCTAGCAGCAGTTGGGAGCAATATACAGGAGTTCTGGGGCCTACCAAAAAACAGGTGAGAGCAGTATGCCCACCCCTCAAGGGTATAGCTGTGGGGGAGGACAAAATGTGGACATTCCTCTTGAAATGAGAGTTCTTTCCCCCCAAAAAATGCAATTTCCCTTCAGTATCCAAATTTCTAGTATTGCAGTAACTTCAGACTTCAGTTGAGCATCTAGAAATAGAATCCAGGTGTCCAAAGGAAAGGGACAAAGTAACCAAGGGAATGCAAACACAGCAAATGTACGAGTTCTAGGTGTGAACAATTTTCAATGCCCTACTCTGCAGTTTCAAAAATTTGATGGAAAATTTCATGAGGAACAGTATTCTTATTTGGGGAAGCATTCCCCCCCCCCATTTTTGCCTCTTCTATCTATACTCCTGCTACCCTGCTCTGCTTGCATACATTTTATGCCAATCTGTGTCTTCTTTTGCCCTTTGTGAAGACATTAAATCAGGGTGGGAATCATGGGGTCACCCAGATATTGTAAGGATTTGAATACCGCAGCCTTAGCCAGCATATTCGGTGATGAGGGATAATGGGAATTGCAGTCCAACCATATTTGGTGGCCCACTCCTACCCTAGATCATAAGAA
Organism: Sceloporus undulatus; assembly: GCF_019175285.1. Lineage (NCBI taxonomy): Eukaryota > Metazoa > Chordata > Lepidosauria > Squamata > Phrynosomatidae > Sceloporus > Sceloporus undulatus. The sequence continues at coordinate 88,582,438 of NC_056525.1, forward strand.
ACTCTGAAAAGGGGACAGCAAGTGATTTGCAAGGAATGAAACTGGTTGTAGTGGCCTGCTATGGCCTGTACGTCTTCCGTACCCCTCTTCATCCTGTGCAGCTGTAACACAGAAAGGATTGTATGTTTTGGATTAGTCAGCTACATTTAAACACAGGGCAATTTTTAAACCTCAGTCATTGTGGGTTTGGTTGTATTTTAGTTTGAACTGGTAAGGTGCTTAGAGACTTTACCAGATCTGGATATGTGTAAACTCATTCATGCAAACAAATCTGGCAATTGTGTAATTAATAATTACTGAACACACACTCAATTACTTTCAAGATTATTGGCAAGCCTTCCAAAGAGTCTGACTCCCTAAGCAGTTAAATAGCCATTCAACAAGATGGCACAAATGGATATTCATTGAGCCTAAAAATCCTAATTTATTTTAATAGATAAAGCTTCATCAGAAATTCTCCTAAGCAGATTACTTCTCAGGCATATGCATCCCTTCTTACATTTTTTAGGTGGAAGTGTTTCATGAAAACGTTGCTTATTTTTGTTTGCTTGCTTTTAAAGAAGACTTTTCCCTCCAAATATACCTCCTATTATCATATAGTTTGAATGATCCCTTCCATTTCACTGCATCTTTTAAAACATATCCCAACAGCCCGATAGAAAAAGAAAGGCATTTTCTAAGGAGTAAATCATTAACTCACTGAAGTCAGTGACAAAGGTCCCATTGACTACTCTGGGATAAGAATTTGGACATAAGTCAAAAGGGAAGCCTGCCTTCCCCAAATGGGCTTGCAGTTTCAGAAATGTGTATCCTAGAATGAAGGTCAAGATCTCCCATGGAATGTCCACATGCCAAATACTCAGAGAATTACGTTTTTGCAAAATTAGACAATGTGCTATTTTGTTCATACTAAACTGATGGTGCAGGAGAACCTCTACATTACAGAAAGAGGGGAAATGGTAGCTGTAATAAATATAAAACTTCTGGATGTGTCACTGCATTCAGGCTTGCACCTGGATGCTTGGATGGTGGCTACAGACAGAGTTCAGTTCTCCTGCTTATGCCAACTGAGACTATTCCTAGTGAGCTCAGTCATGTCTTAGATACATCTAGATTGGATTACTACAAACAGGGACGTAGCTAGGATTTTAGGAAGGTGGAGGTCCAGACTAAGTGCCACCATTATAATGGGGCTTGAGTGCAGCGGCGCAGCAGCACACACCATTCATTTTTCTAATGGAAGGGGGGGTCCGGACCCCAAGAACACCCCCCCTTGGCTGCGTCCCTGCTACAACATGTCTTCATAGTAAGGTTTCACAAGCTGCACTTGGTACAGATTACAGCAGGGAGAATACTGGTGGGCACTTGCTCACAGGCAGTAGCAAATGACAGTTTCCATGTCAGTGAGGCAGTTAATTCACTCTGAGTTTTGGAGTGCATCTACACTGTAGAAATAATGAAGTTTGACATCACTTTAAACTGCCATGGTTCCATCCTACAGATCCCAGGATCTGTAGTTTGGTGAGGCACCCACATTCTGGCAGAGAAGACTAAAGACTGTATAAATTACAAACCCCAGAATTGCATGGGACGGTGCTATAGCACTTACAGTGGTGTCAAACTGCATTATTTCTTCAGTGTTGACGCACCTGTAGTCTGAGCTTTAAACTAGCTGTCCAAAGTTCTGATCTCTATGCACCAAATAGGATGACCCCTGTGAAGCTTAGACTAAACCTCAGTAGCATGTCTACTGCCTTGTTGACATCAGATCCCCCCATCCACCACTCTTCACAGGATTCTGTTATACCTGTCCTGCAAAATCTGCACTGGTTATCAGCTTGTTTCCTAGCAATGACTTTTAAAGCCTTAAATGATTTACACCTAAGATACCAGCCTGCCCACACTCTTAAGATCCGTCAGAGAGGTTCTTATCTGTGTTGTAGTTATGATGCAGGCGCAGGTCTTAGAAACAAGGGAAAGGATCCTCTTGGTGGACACAACTAAACTCTGGAAATCCTTCCCCCAGTAAGCTAAGCCAATACACCAATCACTTCTTTGGGTGCATCTACACTGTAGAAATAATGCAGTTTGACACCATTTTAAGAGCTATAACTCCATCCTATCAAATCCTGGGATTTGCTGTTTTACACAGTCTTTAGCTTTCTCTGACAAAGAGCGCTGGTGCTTTACAAACCTACAAATCCCAGGATTCTGTAGGATGGAGCCATGGCAGTTAAAGATGTGTCAAACTGCATTATTTCTACAGTGTAGATGCACCTCTTGACTGTCCTTCATTGTCTGGGCATGACATTCATGCTCAAGAGAGTATCTGCTTATAAATGTTACTAACAATTCCATTAGCATAATTAACCTATTGTACATTTTATATTTTATTACATTCCCTTGTGTTTATTGTCAATGTTAACTGCTGTAAGCTGTCCTAAGTGTTATGTAAATACTAGAAGAGTAAGACATACATTTTTGAATGGGTGTTTTCCAATAAACATGTTCTGGGCAACCAATTTCAAGATAACAATACCATATTAACAATGGCAAAAAGAAGTATTCCCCTTGGCTCTCCAGCAGTAAACTGACCTACATTTCTATAATATATACAAAAATAGGACAGTAAGTTATTCTAAGAAATACCCCCAGTGCCTTCAGGGTTTTGACAGATTAATATATTTTTAAAAAAACCCATAGGCACAACAGGTAAAACACACAGAAAGCAACCTGCAAAAATTCCTACTGTGAAACTGGGATTTTATTTAATTCTTGCTTTTCATTAATAAATTAAATAAAAGAAACTCATGTATCCTCTTGCCCAGTTTCTTGCCCAGTTTTAATGTAGGTCAGTTTCTCTATCAAAGCATCCTACCATACGCTGCTCCACCATTAATCAATATTCAGACCTTTTAGGACCTTCTGCTTCCTAGCAACGTCCATATCCATTGCTTTTAGAAGAGCTCAAATAAGTGTTTGATACTGTAAGTTCTTATTTGCACCTGTTTAAGTAATCAATGTTTTTTTTCAATAGGACATAGTAGAAGGATAAGTGGCTGGAACAACAAAATCTAATACCCTTCTCCAATACTCTGCCACAAGGGTTCACGTGCTAATAATAATTGAAAAAATGTTACTATATTCCTATACCTTCTCCAGCAAAGAGAGATGCATGTGGTGGCTTCAAGCACACAATGATGAAGCTCAGATGCAGCTAATTCTACAATTATCTGGTAATCCAGTATGAAAAGTGATTTTGTAGTACTTTTGGGACTGAGAGAAAGAGGTTTGTAGCATAAGCTTTCCATCTACACTCTAGTAAAAACTTCCTGATGGTAAAAGCTGTTTGATAGTGGAACTCACCCCCTCAGAGTATGGTGGAGTCCCCTTTGGAGCCTTTTAAACAGAGGCTGGATGGCCATTTGTTGGAAGTGCTTTGACTGTGTCTTCCTATGTAGAGTGGATGGCCCTTGTGATCTTTTCCAACTCTAGGCCTCTATTATTCTAATGGTCATTGCGCATTGACCATCTGATAGATTTGTAAGAGATGGGTTTCTACCCTCATCCATTTCACATTGCAGAATTTCTTCTTAAAATTGGGTTCTGGCTTTTTTCAGAAGGACAGTTTCACTGCTATTCTTACTGTGCCTATTGGTACTGTGCATGTTGGGGAGAGTACAGTTTAAGACAGAAAGGAAAGAAATTCACACTACAAAAATAATCCAGGTTGAATCCTTGTTGTTCATACATGTCCTGAATGCACTCGATACATTCTTTGGTTGGGTGCGGAGTGGCGGCAAAAAGACCACTTAATCCATTATATTCAATACCAGTTCCCCCCCCCCCCCCCAGGTTTTCCTGAAAGACACACATCGATCCACATCTTCAGAAGTGTGAATAAGCTTCTGAATCAATTCAGATTGCTTTGTATCATTCAAGGGAATGGAGGCAGTGACATTTTATCCTGAAACGATGACATGTGTGAATAACAAAGGGGTTACAATGACTCGAAGAGATTCACGAACCCAAAACAAAATGGGAACAACAAACCCAATATGCATCAGTGTGGCGATCTGCATCTCCTCGGGACAAAATAAAATGAGTATGAATGCTCCCTTAGTCATCTATAATATGGCAGAAGCATTTGTGCTATGATGGAAAGGGTGAGCCCATCTCCTTTCTCCTGTCTCAATGTTTCAAGCCAATCAACTTGGTCATGTCTGAAAATGTCTCCACAGACAAAAATTCCTAAACCTGTAAACATCTTCAAATAAGAGAGGAGTTTTGTGCTTCATTTAATACACACATAATTTATTATGTTTTTGAGAAACCAGACACTTTTCATCTATCAGCATTTTAACACCAGCATTACTCCATTTAAGCCACTTAACCCAGAAGCATTACACTGATTTTAGAGTAACTTGTGACCAGAATTAAGTACCTAGTCTTTAGCTTGTCCTACATATTTCATGATGATTAATAGCCTAGTTGTTTTGGGATGGAAATTTTATAAGCAATTTTGCAAAGTGCAGATTTCCACTTAAGAACGTGCTTTGCTTACTCTCTACCTGTGTTCAAATCACCAATAGATATTTTCCTGTCCTGTGACCAAAATGCTGATGAACAAATATCAGCAAGAGATGGAGGTTTAAAAAAAAAACCTAAATAGAACAAAAACAACAACATTGATTATTTTGGATACAAGCATGATATATGGCTTATAAGGCTACTTAAAAGGACAGTTGTTTTGCTTTTGAAGAAAAATCAAGCATCAAAGCAACTGTGGTATCATGCCTTAATTGGAAAGGAAATTAGCTGACAAGGAAAAAAGAGTGTTGCTTTAGAGAATTAAGCGTATGCAAAAGTGCACTTTCGATTTAATGGATCTCATTACTGACACTTTTAGAAGGTGACTGAAGAATTAATGGATGAATATATGAATGAATAAAAGGAGAGAGAAAACACCAGAAAACACCAGAGAAATTGATTATAAACTCTCCCAATTGTATGAACAATTAAAACAGTTTAGCAATGGTGTGGAAAAATATTTAAGAATAAGAGGAACTATAGAGAAAGCCAGTGTGACGTAGTAGTTTGAGTGTTGCACTGTAATTCTGGAGGCCAGGGTTCGATTCCCACTTGGCCATGAAACCCACTGGGTGACCTTGGGAAAGTCACATGCTTTCAGCCTCAGGTCAAAGCAGTGGCGAACCTCCTCTGAAATCTTGCTGAGAAAACCCCATGATAGGGTCACCATTAGTCCCGATGTATTGAAGGCACACATCAACAGCAATGAAAGCAACTATGCATATGACTAGATATATATTGGCTACATAAAAAACAATGATCAACAAATAGAACAAAGAAAAAAAATCCTTTGCCAGAGCTTAAAAACTGTCTTTTGACAATAAATGCTTGTTACCATGGATTGATGAAAGTAATGAATGCGCTCAATTTCATATAATCCAGTTTTTCAAACAGAAAATTTTAAACAGAGCCTCGGTGCATCATCACATTAGAAAATATTTCTCTAAAAAGTCACACAGGTTTGTTACAGTTTTCTTTTTTCCATGTCAATCTTAATGTCAATCATTATCCTACTTGAGAGTATGTATTTCCCCTGGAAAATGATTAACCATCCATTATGAAGCCAAGCCCTCCCGCCGGTCCATCTGCCTTGGTCCAGGCCTTGGAGGTGGAGGAACTGCTGGACCACTTACCCTTTTCCTCCACCACTCCCTTCCCCTTCTGTGTCATGTCTTTTTAGATTGTAAGCCCGAGGGCAGGGAACCGTCTAACTAAAAAGATTGCATGTACAGCGCTGTGTAAATTTACAGTGCTTCATAAATAAAGG
>NC_056525.1:88588304-88616513 GCF_019175285.1 Sceloporus undulatus
ATAATAATAATAATAATAATAATAATAATAATAATAATAATAATAATAATAATGTATACTACCTGGTCTTACACATCCAGTGGCACAATTATTTTGGGAGAAAATTACTGAGGTTTTGGAAACACACTCACCAACAATTTTCTCAGTCTTGGCTTAATTTAACTGGGCAAGGTATTTTTGTACTTCATGATTTGGCATCAGGTCCAAAAGAAAAAAAGGATGTCAATATGGGTGGGACAAAACAAATTTTTGAACAGAACACACTATGAAAAACAGGTTCTTCTACAATTGACTGAATTATGTGGTAGAATACACTCCATAACACAGACAAGCCAGTCTGGCAAATTAAGCCCAGTATCAGAGTAATCCTAGAAGAAGGTTGTGATGGATCCCCTATCCAGGCAAGCCCTGCAGTTTCAAACTTTGGGGTCCTATCATTCACCTTGCCCTTTTGCCCCTCAAGATCCTACGTTGAATCTCATACTCAGTCATCAAAATGACCACTGTTTTGGACAAGTGGCTGTGTTGATCAGTGGGCTCAATGTGGTAAAGCATGCCCAGTTCTCTCAAACAGTTATTAAAATAGAACTTCCAGATAAGAGATGTAGAAAATAATAACAGTAAAGATTTGCTATGTAACAAATAAGCATTTAGCCTTTTTTCCAATTTGACACACATAGTTCACAGTAGTCTTTCTGTTCCAAGTCAAATAACACTTCTCACTGAACTCTCTCCACATTGTCAGCTTCGAACAAACCGCAATTCAGATCTTCTTCCTTCCCTTACTCCAAACTAGCCCTCACAATCTTTCTCACTCTCTAACTCTTTAACAGACAGGTCTCTAGTTTATATCCTCCTCCTCTCCTCCATAGCCTGATCTTCCATTCCATGAAGCATGATTGATTGGTTCTATTCAGGCTTGCCCAGCTTCCTACTTTACAAAGGTTTTGTTATAGAAAATATTATCTCAAATGTTTAAAGCTTTTTTAAGTATAGTAATCAAAACTAATGGCACTCATCCATCATATCTTAAGTAAAATCCCTAAGGCTGATTTTCCACCTGATCAATTTGTTTTTGTTGTGCCTTCAATTCATTTCTGAAGTATGGTGACTCTAAGTTGACTTTATCATAGGGTGTTCTGGGGCTGAGAGTATGTGACTTGCCCAATGTCATCCTGTGTGTGTCCATGGCCGAGCAGAGAATTGGACCCTGATGTTCAGGGTTGTAGTTCAATAACTCAAACCACTACACCATGTTGACTCTCACCTGATAAATACAACATCAGTACAACAGCCAATTAACTATGATGATGACCCTGATGCTGATGCTGATGGCTGGCATCTTATTACTGGATAACAATGGTGTAAATTGGATTTAATGCCATGATAACTCACTCTTCTGGCTGCTACTGAGGTCAGAATTTTATACCAACCATGCACCAACCAACCCCCTCTCCATCTCTTCGCAACTGCAGCCTCCCCCCCCCCCATACAAGTGTTTCATGAATGGTAATGAGTGGGGAGGCAAGAAGACAAGAGTCGAGCTATAGGAAGACAGCAGCTACGAAAAGGTGGGGAGGAGGTTGGTTGGTTGGCGCATGGTTGGTATAGATGCAAAACAACCCCATCATCCATAGCATACTGTCTTGATGAGGGCAATCAAGATGCTAAAAAATCCAGAAACCAAACTATCTGAGAAGCAGTTGGAGGTTTTTAGTCTGGAGACGCACAATATCAAAGCTATCTTTAAATATCTGAGGGATGGTAGTGTGAAAGATGGAGCAAACTTATTTTCTGCTACTCTGAAGAGTAGGAGTCAAAGCAATGGAGTCAAATTACAAGACAGGAGATTCTAACGAAACATTAAGGAACACTTCCCAACAGTAGGAGGGCTGTTTGGAAAATGGTGGAATCTCCTTTCCTGGTGGTTTTCAACAGAGGTTTAGTGGCTATTTGCCAGGGGTGCTTTATGTATGGATTCCTGCTCTGGCAGAAGATTAGATGAGATGATCAATGGAGTCACTTCCAGTTCTATAGCTTTATGATTCTATATGTATATAGAGATATCTCTGAGAAAGAGCCATTTAGGCTTAAAGACTGTGTGCCCTGTTTTTTCTACTGGTTATTGTACTATATTGTGTTGTACTGTATTGCTTTGTGCTGGTCATCGACCGTAATAAATTTCATTCATATATAAAGATTATTCATCTTCTTCCCTTCCACCACCTGAGGGAAAGGGCTGTGTAAGCAAAATGGTCATGTCAGCTAACCAGAGAACCACTGTGTGGAACTGGGAGTCAAATAAGAAAGAGAATTAGGTTCATTGGGGGTGCCTCTCTTGGGATTTGATGTAAAACAGTGAATTTGTTCTTTAACTGGCAGAGCCAGTGTAGCATAATGGTTGGAGCATTGTTTTCTGTCTTGGAACATCCAGGTCTGAGCCCAAAATGAGCCACAAATTTCATGGGATAATCTTGGTGACCGTGGTTTAGTCATCGCAGCAACACAGCTGGTGTGTAATGTGGTGGAAAGAAAGCCACATACATTGCCTTGGACTCGCTGGAGGAAACATGGGATATAAACATACTGATAAATAATTATTTGGCATCTTAAATCTCCAGTATTCTCTCCTTCCAAAGGAAACTAGAGCTAGAAAAGTACTGCCTCTGAAGCTGCTCACCTCTGAGAGAAATAAATGAGTTTTTAATGAATAATATTAAATTCTTAAAACTTATTATAGTTATGTATGAATTATAGTTTCTGAATTACTTCTAGATATCCCTAATGAAAATCCCTATTCTTATACTCATAATATAAATGCCCAGTAAAGTAACACATGTCTTCAAATTGTCTGTCAACTTAAGAAAACCAAATGAACTTCACAGGTTTGAGTTTTTTAGGCAAGAACACTCAGAGGTGGTTTGCCATAGCCTTCCTTTGAATATAGTCTATGGCACTTGGTATTTTGTAGCTGTCTCCCTTCCAAGTACAAGCTAGCTCTGACTCTGCTTAGCATCTGAGATCAAACAGGTTGTGGTATCTCTAGGGTATTTAGGCATAGATACATGTTGTTGTTGTTGTTGTTCCTTCATGTTCGGCAGGCCTTCCCAAATTGACCTCCTTGGAATGTTTGCTCTCCAGTTGGGAATTATTGTTTTTAATGCTATTTTAAGGTGGGAGGGGAATAGGGAATTGGATTTTATATGCTTTGCTATGTTTTTTACTTGTGATTTGTTATGTTCTATTTTTATTGTTCTTATGTTTGTTGTTACCCGCCTTGATCCAAAACAGGGAGAAGCGGGATACAAATAAATATTTTATTATTATTATTATTTATTCATGTTGACTTCAAATTGTGGCAGTGACACTACCCTAGGTTATTCTTGACAAGACTTCTTCAAAGGAAGTTTTCTTTTAGGCTGACAGAATGTAACTTGGCCTAAGGTCCCCTAGTAGTTTCCAAAGCAAAATAGGGATTTGAACCCTTGTCTCTCAGGTTGGATCTGCCCTGTAGAAATAATCCAGTCTGACACCACTTTAACTTCCATTGTACACCACACTGTAGCTTACGGCAGGTGTATATTAATAAATCAGAAGCATTTATGCAAAGAAAACAATTTTCTTCACTTTTCAGGTTTTCCTTGTTTCTAGGTGTTGATATCATGCTTTTAAAAACCATTCCACCCTCATACAGTTCTAAAGAATCCCCCCCCCTTATATTGAGCATAATGCTTTCAAGTAAGTTGTTACTAAAATCTTCTTATTCAGCAGATAACCACACCTAAATATTTTGGCCAAACTGGCTCTCAGAGGCCTGAGAGTGTGGGAGGTAATTTTTAAAGAGAAAATTAAGGCATTTCCCTGTATGAACTCTTCAGATGGTAGTGACCCAATTCATACACCCTGGGCTGAACTCCCCTTGGTTTGCTCACACCCCCAGACTCACTTGCACAAACAGGCCTCTCTGTAAAGCTGAGCAAAACACTTCTCCCACAAGCAAGGAAGGGAAAACAGAAATATATAATACAGCTATTCTGTGTTTTTAAAACTCTAATAATATAGCAACAGTGAACAGTTTAAAAAGTACTGTTTATTCATAAGAAATCTAAAAATAATATCCCAGTAACTGATTGGATCCAAAGCACAGTCATGCTTAGAGTAAATCCACTGGCATAGTCATGAGTAAATGAAGTCCCACTGATTTTAACAGATGTTACTCTAAGGAAGGCTTAAATCTGGAGCCATCAACATATTACCACATGCAGCTGAACATCTCCACTTAGTTTCTCCCACCAGACTTCACAATACATCAAAAACTTGTATTATAATTTATTGTATCCAAACAAACTAGGATCATAAAACAGCTTTGAATCAGAGTGTTTTGCTGGTTTATGAAACCGGGGTCATTTTGTCTAAATAAACTAGAATCTTAGGTTTGGACCAAATGCTCAGCTGTTTTATTTACTCTCTCATGTGAGTTTGAGGGGCAGAGAGGAAGCAAGAGGTCTGCATATAACCACCATTGTGGCCTAATAAATAAAGATGTCCACCTTAAAGTAATGTACAAACATGGCCAATGACTAACGCCAGTCTTTATATCTAGCCAAGATACTACACCATTTTTGTGTAACGCAACAAGACAAGATCCTACGAGTAAAGATATACAACAGAGGACTATGGTTATAATCATATAAGCCATTTTATTCCTCATCATTATGTAGAGATGTAAGAGCTGAACAGTGAAGAAAGTGGATAAGAAGAAAATCAGTTCATTTGAGATGTGGTGCTGGAAAAGAGTGCTGAGGACACCATGGACAGCAAAAAAGACAAACAGATCAAGACGGAAGTCCCCCTGGAAGCCAAAATGACTAAACTGAGACTGTCATACTTCAGCCACATCATGAGAAAGCATGACTCATTGGAAAAGACAATAATGTTAGGGAAGGTGGAGGGAGGCAGAAAAAGAAGACCACTCGCCAAATGCATAGACTCTATTAGGGAGGTCATGGATGTGAATTTGCAGGACCTAGGCAGAGCATTGGAGGACTGGGGGTCTTGGAGATGTTTCGTCCACAGCGTCACCATGAGACTGGACTGACTTGAAGGCAGTTAACAACAACAAGATAAATAGATGTTGGAATAGTTATATTATGCAACTGTACACTGAAAACCAGCGTAGAACTACATAATGTGATTCAGTGCTCATGACACTGAATGCCCATGGTTGACAACAGTTGAATATGCAATGAGCAAAGGCTTCCCCAAAGTGGACATTTTCCATGTAATTTCTCAGCCTCAGCTGCAAGCTTCAAATGGCTAAGGATTAGATATTTTGGCACCATGAGGGAGAAAGTAAATGCTGCCACCACCACTATACTACTTTACCTTAACCCTTGTAGACTCTGTGCCATTGCATTACATGCACTTTTCAAGGTGTTTTTTTTCTCCAGGCCCATAGCATGTATGCCACTCTTACAAGCATACCATCTTTGTTTCTCCATCCATCTTATAGCATTAATACTCAGATGTCCTTCTTATAGCACTGTTTTAACACTAATCTCTGCAGGGGATAAAGAAAGGATCACCCCATGAGATGATGGAGTGACTACAGAAATAGTGACATCCCTTGTGCAGAATGTACTTAGAGATGGACATTTGGTTTTCATTTCTGTGTGTCTTCAAGTCAATTCCAACTTACGAAGACCCTAAGGTGAACGTATCACAAGATTTTCTGCGGCTGAGAGGGTGCAACTCATGAAAGATCATCCAGCAGGTTTCCATGGCAAAGCAGGGACCTGAACCAAGATCTAGTGTCTTAGTCCTATGCTCTAACCACTACACCACTCTGGCTCTCATACATCTGGTACTCATGCATTATTGCTTATCACTGCCAAATCTTCTTTTTTTTTAAATTCAGAACCTTTTTCAATACTTTTAAATCAAGTAGTGGAATCATGTTGCCTACAAGTCACATGTGGTCCCTCCAGGTATGTTTGGTGCCTCTGGGACCCCTGGAATGCACCTCACCCTGGTGAATGGGAGCTCATGGGCTGTTTCTCCTCTAGATCATAGAATCATAGAATTGTAGAGTTGGAAGAAACCACAAGGGCCATCCAGTCCAACCTCCTGCCATGCAGGAACTCTCAATCAAAGAACATCCAACAGATGGCCATCCAGCCTCTGCTTAAAGACCTCCAAGGAAGGAGACTTCACTACACTCTGAGGGAGTTTGTTCCACTGTTGAACAGCCCTTACTGTCAGGAAGTTCCTCCTAAGGTTTAGGTGTCAACCAAGGTGTGCCCTCCCACCTCATTCAATCTACAGTGTTCCTTCCATATTCACTGGAGCTGGGGAACTGGACTCCTGTGAAAGTGGAAACGTTGCAAATAAAAAAACCAATACTTTTTTTTACCTGGAAGACCAACTCTATAGGAATCTCTAGGTCCTCCAGCACAACTCTGTGATCAACATCTGCCAAAAGTTGATCACAGAATCATGCTGCAGGATCTAAAAAGCCTAGAAGTGTTTTCTCTAGTAATCTCTAGATCCTCCAGTACAAATTTATGGCCAATTTCCAGCAGAACCTCTCTGGAGGACCTGGGGGTTCATAGAGAGAGCATATTAATTAAATCTGCAAATAATCAAAACTGCAAAAGTCAAAGCTGCAAATGTGGAGGGCCAATCATAGAAGAAAATCCCCTTTCCTGAAACCTGAGGTGCTTTCCTTCCTCCCAAACAGAAAGTGACCTTCTTGACTAGCAATGCAGTTCTATCCATATTTACTCAGACATAAACCCCAGAGACTGCAAAGGGCTTTACTATCAAGTAAGTATAGATCGTATTGCAATCAATATCCCATGGTGTGCAGACACTTTTTGTGAGCCTTTCTTGAGAATGTAGATGTCACCCCTTCCCTGTTTTATTACTGCATCTTGTGAAAGATGATCCTCTCTGCCTGTTAGCACAACCTATTGGACAGTTCCTCTAACAGATCATGCTCACAGGTGATGCATTTTCTGAAAAGGCATGTCATGCTCACAAGTGACACATTGATCAACATTTCATAATTCCTGGGATAAACACTGTACATCCACAAAGCTACTATTACTCCCAGTAATAAACATTTATAAGGTGCATTGTTGTGTCGTTGTTGTAGGTTTTGTGTCCCTAAGCCCGCTAAGCCATGAAAGTCCATGGGTGGCCCTAGGCAAGTCACACTCTCTCAGCCTCAGAAGATGGCCATGGCAAACCTCCCCTGAACATATGTTGCCAAGAAAACCCTGTGAAAGGTTCATCTTAGGGTCACCTAAAGTTGGGAATGACTTAAAGACACACATCAACAACCAAGGTGAACAAAAGTATAAATGCTAAATCCCCCGGTTTTGGACTGAGGCGTCAAGGTGAGCAAGAAAGAAAATCCCTGCAGAGATCAGAGAAGGCACCTCTAAACATCTGTTCTTCAAAGTGAGTGAGTGAGCTATAAATGAAAAGAAACCAATGCCAACAATTTGCAGGAGCAAAAACTTCCAGGGAAGCCTGAACCACAAGAGAAGGAAGGGCCTTAGAGGGGTTCACTGTTCAGCCCAGTGGCATAAAAGCAGCCCTGTGCCTGACAATGGGTTGCTAGAAGAGGGGAAGCAAACACGAATTTCAGCCCAGGAACTTCCACAATGGGAGGGGAGGGCACCCTTGCTGCTCAGGCGGGGGACCAGGCACGTCCTCCTTTTCAAGGGCTTGCCCTCCATTTTGTGCATCACCAAGAAACATGGATTTCTCATTCTATGAATGTTTTTAGGTTTGGCATGTCCTCCATTTTTCTTGAGGGTCCTCCATTATGGTTAGGCCAGCTGGTCACCCTGTGACTGACACCACCATCATTCTCAGGTATCCCCCTCAGAGGGACTGGCATCACCATCATCCCCAGATATCCCCCTGCTCCTCAGAGTGATTGATATTACCATCATCCTCAGATATCCCCCTGCCCCTCAGAATGACTAATACCACCATCATCCCCAGATATCCCCCTCACCCTCAAAGGGACTGATCCCACCCTCATCCTCAGATCCCACCCTCAGAGCTGCCTTGACGCAGATTCAAGTCCCTCCATCGCCCGGAGATCGCTGGCCAGGTGGTCCTCGCCGCCAAGGAGGACGAGGCACCCACAAATGGAGGACCTCCCGGGGGAACAAAAGGAGGACCTGGCCAAGTCAAAGCTGCAAAGCCCGCTCCTAGAGAGATGTCAGTACATAAGGCATGCTTCTGTCTGAGTCTGGCTCCAAAGGGAGGACCTTCGGGGAATTCCGTCCTGGACACAAAGTCCTAGGAATGGAGGACCTGTCCGGGAAAAGGAGGAGGCCGGCTGGATCTGAGCTTCCCAGAAGGAGAGAGAGAGAGAGAGAGAGAGAGAGAAGGCAGGAGGGAAGGGCGCCGGGCGTTGCGGCAGAGCAGCCCCCGGGAAAGAAGGCAGGCAGGCAGGAGAAGAAGAGCCCTTGAGCCCAGAAAGGAAGGAGACAAAGGAGGAGGAGGAGAAAGAGAAAGGGAAGGAAAGGGAAGAGGAGAAGGAAGAGGGAAAAGAGAAGGAGAGAGAGGAGGAGGAGAAGAGGAGAAGGAGATGAAAGAGAAGGAAAAGGAGAAACAGGAGGAGGAAGAAAAGAAGGAGAAGCAAAGAGAGGAAAAGGAGAAGGAGAAGGAGGAAGAAGAGGAGAAAAGGGAAGAGGAGAAGGAAGGGGGAAAGGAGAAAGAGGAGGAGGAGAAGATGGGGAAAGGAGGAAGACGAGGAAGAGGAGAAGGAAAAGAAAGAGGAGGAGGAAGAAGAACAAGAAAAGGAGAAAGAGGAGAGGAAAGAGAGAAGGAAGAAAAGGAGAAGCAGAAGAAAGAGGAGGAGGAGGAGAGGAGGCAGGGGGGCCGGGGGGCGTACCTGGTGGGGCTGGGCTGCTCTCCCTCTGCCCGGCGGAGCCCTCCTTCCTCCTCCAGGGCCAGCCAGGGTCCTCCCTCGGGGCTCCTGGGGCTCCAAGGCGGCAGCAGGAGGCGATCCAGGGGAAGCCGCGGCGCTGGAGTCGCTCTCTCGCACTGCAAGGAGGGAGGAAAGAAGGAGGGAGAGAAGGAAGGAGGGAGGGAGGGGAGGTCTGGCCAGCAGTCTCTCCTGCTGCCAGATGGCCCTCCTCCTCCTCCTCCTCCTCCTTGACTCTGAGGGGGAGGCCCCCAGATGCCCAGGCGGACCAGGCGCCTCCTCCTCCTCTCCCCGGACCTGTCCTCCATTGCATGGCCTTCTGCCCGGGAGGGAGGGAGGGAAGGATGTCCAGGAGGACTAAGAAGTCATGGCTCTAGATGCCTATTAGCGTTCCTAGACCTTATCTTTTGTGATGTCCTACATTTCCCCCTGGAGTGTCCTCCTGGAGGGACGGGAGAGGAGGCGGTGGAAGAGGACAGGGATTCCTTGGAGAGGGGGGGGGGGGGAGAGAAAATGAAGGGGTGGAGTTGAGGATCCTTCCAATGACTCCTTAGAATGGTCCAGGCTGCTAGGAAAGGGGTAGAAGGCCTGGGCCTGGGGGGGGGACCACACCGGGTGTCCCCCCAGGCAAGGCTGTCCCCTGGTGGAGTGGGGCACCCGAAGGGGACACCCAGAGGGGCTGCCACTGCCTTCCAGGTCCCATGTGTCAATGCCCCCCCCCCCTGGGATGCAGGAAGCTGGGAGGGGGGCAGGCAGGGCCCTGGGGGACTCAGAAGGCCAGGGGCTGCAAAGAGGACCAGGAGCACTCCTTCCTTTTGCTGCACATGGAGGAATGCCCCACTGTGCCCACAAGGGGGCCTTTTGGCCTTGCCCCAGAAGCCCCAACCCCACAAGTCCCGTCCCCTGTGTCGGGTGACACCCCTGGCAGGGACGCCCCTGGTAGAAGACAGTAGAAAGAGAGGAGGACCACCGTCCAGGTAGATACAACAGGAGACAGCCAGATTAGTTAAAGTGGAATAGCAGCGCTCTAAGAGTGCAGTGCGGTAATCTACAAAGTTAATTCAAAGGCAGCTAACAACAGCATGATAGGTCTCCCTTCCAAGTACAAACCAGACCTTGCTTAGCTTCTGAGGTCAAAGAGGATCTCAGGCCTTCGGGGTATTTAGGCATAAATACATATTGATGTTGTTGTTGTGTGCCTTCAAGTTGACTCCATAGCATTGACTCTCTAGGGCATTCATGGCAAGAGTTCTTCAGAGGAGCTTTGCCACTGCTGTCCTCTTAGGCTGCAGAGTGTAACTTGGCCTAAGGTGCCCCAATGGGTTTCCATCACTGAAAAAGAATTCAAACCTTCACCTCTCAGAATCATGATCTAACATTCAAACCACTACTCTCCAAACCTATGGTGGAACGTGTTATTTCTGAGGACATGTAGTCAGGATCAAGTTGTGTAATGGACTTCTGCAGAGTTCTCCCCATTTATTGCATTTATTCATTCCATTGTTTATTGCAATTTTATTCCCAACCTCTGGACCTCCTTCCCATAGGGAGGTCATCCCATTTACCTCCTCACAACAATCTTGCAGAGACTGGAAATGTTACACTTGGAGGCTATGGTTGCCAAAGCCACTGTGCCACCATCATGCCCAAAAAGTCATACAATGAACCAGTGACTCTAAGGGCCATCAAATCCAACAGTGCAGAAACCCACCCCAAACATCACAAGAAGTGGCCATATAACCTTTAAAATCCACCTTCCCAGGGAGCCTATTCCATGGTTCGACAGCGGTTATTATGAGGAAGTTCTTCCTACTGTTTAGTTGAAATATCCTTTCTTGTCATCTGAATCTCATAGTTTGGGTCTGGAGCAGCAGGAAACCAGCTCACCCCGTTGTCCACAGGCTGTTTTGACAATCTCAGACTCCTCTTTGCCAGGCTAAACATTCCAACTCCTTCAACCATTCCTCATAGGATTTGGCTTCCAGAACATTTCCCATCTTGTTCACTCTTTTCTGGACACGCTTGTCAAAATCCTTATAGTGCCCAAAACTGTAAACAAGCAAGCAAATTTTGCCACATCCAGGGACGTAGCTAGGATTTTAGGAAGGGGGGGGCAGACTAAGTGCCACCATTATAATGGGGCTTGAGTGCGGCGGCGCAGCAGCACACACCATTCATTTTTCTAATGGAAGGGGGGTCCGGACCCCCAGATCCCCCCCCCCTGGCTACATCCCTGCCACATCTCTTTTCCCTGTTGGTGGTTGTGGCAGCATTTTTGTCTCTCTCTTCCAAAAAGAGAGAGGGAGGTTAGTATAGCGTAGTTCTCTGTGTACTTGCTTTAAAAAGAAACACAGTTGTTTAAATAAATGGGTCATTGGGGTTATGGCAGGAGATGTGGCCAACCAAAGTCCCTCAAGAGGCCAGTGTTGTCCCCACCTCTTATTGTAGACTGAGAAATGGCCTTGAGCTTCCGTCCTTGCATCTGAAAAATGGGCATTATCTGCTATGGGAGCAACCACTTTTGACATCATGAAGTACAAGTTCTGATGTTACAGAAGACATTTCAAACTTTTATTTTTATTTTTATGTGTTATTCCACATAAAACAATATACTCATCAGTCAGCTCTTCGAACCATATTCTTGTAACTTTCATGCTTCAAGCTTCAAAGAGCTTCCAAAGAGATTTCTGGTTTGATCTGTTCTGGGACCCATTTGTTTGTCTTTTTGGTCATCCACAGTATCCTCAACACTCTTCTCTAGCACTGTATCTTGAATGAATTGAATTTCTCCCTATCTGCTTTCTTAACCATCCAACTCTCACATCCAGACAAGGTAATAGGGGCTCACCCTAAATCAGAAATGACTTAAAGCACACAACAACAAAATTATTCTTTCTTCCACCCTGATGCTGGTCTCTAGCCAATAGGCTTTAACAGATGGAAACATGGCCTTAATTTTAATGACCTATTCTACATACCAATATATAGTGGGCCCTTGGTATCCTCTGGGGTTTGGTTCCAGGACCCCCAAGCACTCTTCTCCAGCATCATGTATCAAATGAGTTGATCTTCCTATCCGCTTTCTTCACTGTCCAGTTCTCAAATCTGTACATGATGATGGGGCTTGGCAGAGGGGCAATTCCGTGCAGCCAGTCTTTGCCCCATGCCGCAGCACCAAGCGCTGCCAAAAAGAAGCTGCTTAAAGTGGCTTCTTTTTTTGTGGTGCCGCAAACAGGAAAGGGTGCCACCATGACGTCACTTCCTGCCAGTGATGTCTGGATGCTGTGCGGCACTTGCATCATCATGGCGGCCCCCATGTGGACAGGAGGCTGCCATGATGGCACTGCCATTCTGTATTAGGATTCGGGAGTGTGTGGTTGCTGCATGCTCTCAAACCCTAACTTTGGCCCAAGGACGGCACTTTCTGCCTGTTTGTACCGGGCCCTAAATACATTAAAAGAAGCACTTAGCCAACCAGGTCTTCTCTTGTCTACTCTCACCTACACACAAACACATACACACACACTCAAGCAGGAACCTCAGCCTGAGAAGACATGGCCTTGTCCAGGGCTCTGTTGTTCTAACAATGCAAATTAACCAGTTAGGTATGCACTCCTGCTCTGCTCTTTGGCCTTACGTCTGCTCCTAGACAAGAGACACTTGGCAATGGCATAGCAGTGCTTTCATTAATGCAAGATCAGGTTCCCAAGCATACCAAGTCCCATTCATCAATCTTTCTTGTACTGAAACAGGCAATGTCTCCTTCAGTGCTAAGAGCAAGACTACGTACAAGGGGTAACTGATCCCTCCTGAGTTGTTTCTGAGCAATAAACTATTTATGGGTTTTTTAAAAATGTGTTTTTCCTTCTGCTCTGGAAATGCTATCACTTCACCTTTGCGGTGAGTGTTGCAAGATAGATCAGTTGTTCAGTTTTGCAACAGAGGTCATTTGCTATCTTGATCCCTTCCTCAAGTGAAGCTAGATTCTTGCAGTTTGCTGAGTAAAGGGGCAAAAATTTCAACATGAGACAACAGGTATGACCTGGTGTCTCTGACTATCCTTACAAGTAAAAGAGATACCAAATCATTGTGAATGGTTATAAGGCTGGATTCCTAAAACACTATACTTTCACAAAATGCATACCTTGGAATTTGTCAAAAAAATCCCAGGGTACGATCTGTCTGGGGGAAAAGTAATATGAAAGAAAGAAGTCTGAGCTCTCTTGCTTTCTTTCATGTTACATTTTCCTAGACATATCATACCTCCGGGCAACTTCTCAGCACTCAGTGTACAGAGCCTGAAAAATTATTAATGACAACTGTTAATTCTAAGGGATTACTATAAAAAGGTAACTACTGCTAAAATTAATAATTCAAGATCTAAATAAAGGAGAATACTTTTAAAAATAATTGCAGGAAGAGTAGTACAACAGTTATTGAGCAAGGCTTTCTCAGGAAAGCCTGTAAGACAATATGTGCTAATTTTAAAGAAAAGTTAGGCAAATTAATATTTTGCTGCTATCCTTGGCTAAGAAAACCCTATGACATTCATAGGGTC
Organism: Sceloporus undulatus; assembly: GCF_019175285.1. Classification (NCBI taxonomy): domain Eukaryota; kingdom Metazoa; phylum Chordata; class Lepidosauria; order Squamata; family Phrynosomatidae; genus Sceloporus; species Sceloporus undulatus. The sequence goes on from NC_056525.1 coordinate 88,601,813, forward strand.
ACCATAATTCATCAGGCAGCTTGAAAGTATACACATCCACACACACATCAAACACAGAAGGAAGGGAACAGAAGTGAACTAAAAGTGAACTAGTATGTCTACGTGTTGGAAATGTGGATTCTGATCAGTGGAGTTGACCAATTCTGCATGCATAAGATTTGTTCTAACATCCATGTGTTTTTTATTCAGATTAAAAGAGATATCCAAAGGATGGCTGGATATGGCATTAAGGCTAGAAACTGAAACAACTCAGCTAGAACACAAATAGTGAAAAGCACATAAAACGTGGAATGACCACAATTTCTGAACAGTTGCCTAACATGAGATTGCTGAGAATGGAAAACTACTAAAATTCTGACTTGTAAAAGTGTTGCCAAGACAGAAGCACAGTTAATTAAGGGAAGTATGAGAATCAGAAGTCAGCTGAAGTAAACATTTATGAGTCAATTGCATTGTTTTGTTGAGTGGGAGGTTGAATATGACATTATACTACTATTTTCCATTGTTTTTCCATATTTGAATTTGGCTATTTTTTAAAATTGTGTAAATTAAATTGATAACATAATGATAATGTTTTCATTTACTGATATTGGTATAAACTGATTGGCTTTATGGTACTACAAGAATAAATCAAGCTATCATCATCAGGGCCATTCAGACTACCTTTTGAACCGAATTGTATCCCGGATTAAAAGTCGGAAGTTCCCATTGGCACCAGTTTAAACATATCAGAATTAGGGTCTTTCACACTTGATCCAGGGCAAATCCCCCTTAGAGCATTTTTTCTGGAAGTGGATTATTTCCCATGTCTTTTAGGAAAACCAGTTCCTTCCCTGTGGCTGGCAAATGTGAACTTGGTCTCGGTCATGATCGGGTCAAGTTCAGGGGAGGGATTTAGGTCAGAGGGAAGGCAGAGGGCAGAAAATGCCTCCCCTCTCGCAGGCATCTCTCTCTCTCTCTCTCTTTCTCTCTCTCTCTTTTTGGGGGGGAGGTAATTTTATTTTTGACAGATTATGCAAATGCTCATTTTACAGGTTGATACATATTGATAGAATGTGTCTGCTTGTGCTACATTTCCCTTTTGTTTGCTTGCTGCCGGCATGGAACGTCACTTTGCAAGTGGCATTTTTTAAAAATTAGTGTGTGTGTGTGTGTGTGTGTGTGTGTGTGACAGAATATGCAAATGCTTGTGTTTCCTTTTAAATTTGGCAAATTGATACAATGTGTGAATATTTTTGCTACATATGTGTATGTCTATGTAAGGCATTCTGGGGTAGCCATTGGAGGGAAAGCAAACGAAGAGGATGCAGAGATGGCATTCTGAGGTATTATTATTATTATTATTATTATTATTATTGTTGTTGTTGTTGTGACAGATTATGTGCATGCTTTGAGCTGGAAGGGAAGGGAAGTAGATGGCATGGGGGGAGGCAAGGGCTTTGGAGGTGGCATTGAGCTTGAAGGGAAGGGAAGGGAAGGGAAGGGGTTCCAAAGAGGAGGAAATGCTGGGCTGGAAGCGAAGGGGAAGCTAGAGGCTGGCATTCAGAGGGGAGGCTGTGGAAACCAATGATTTTGGGGGAGTCACATTCTCTCAGCCTCATGGGAAAGGCAATGGCAAATTTCGGCCCCATTCATACTGGCCTAAAAGACGTGGCGGGAACTGGGATGATCCGGATGCCCCTCCCCCGAATCGCTCCGTTAGCAAGTGCCCACTACAAATTTGAAATCGAATGCATTTTGACCTGCAAATTAGAAATCGAATGCATTCTGTGTCTGCTGGCGAGGTGGCTGCTGCCAATCAAGCTATCGTCATGGTGATGTTTGCAGGGCATCAGGGAAAGTGTCCTCCCTTTTTAAAGAGCCAGGCACAGGGGTTTCAGCGGCTGAAGCAGGGAGAGAGATGCCTCTCTCTCTCTCTTTTTTTTTATAAACCTGTGGGCTTTTGGGTCAGATCTGCCCCTGTCCCAGGCAGAGGATGGGATTGCCATGCATTTTTTTTATGCTTTTAAAAGCAACATTAGCTTTCCCTTTGTTTCCCTTGCTGTATCTGCTCAAGAAGACAAACCATGCGCATATTTGCTCAAAAATTTTTTGTTAAAAATGTAACATTGATTGTTTGCAACATTTGTAGCTTCCCCCTCTGCAGAAAGCAAGGAGATCCAAGGATATAAACTGCAAGCCCGGCTCTCTCTGTCTCTGGAATACAAACAATGCACATATTTGCTCAAAAAAATTGTTTGAATTTGAAAAGGGGGGGGGGGGTTTGCCTGACATGAGCTCCGTTCATGACCTGATTTTTTCCTCCTGCAAGGGAAGGAATGCCCAGCGACAGAGGGCTTTGGGCAGGGGATGCAGGGAAAAGAGGCTCCTAAAGAATGCCTTCCCTTGCTCCCTTCTTCCCAGGGCTCTTTCCTCCTCCCCCTCCCCTCCGATGAGGGGAGGAAATGCCTTGCCCTTTGCCCACCCTCTGACCTAAATCCCTCCCTCAATTTGCCTCGATCGTGATCGAGGCCAAGTTCTCATTCCCAGGACCCGGGTTTTTAAAAAGAAACGGTATTTGTGCCGATTTCAAAAACACCGTGCTAGGGGCCATTTACCACAGAACGGGTGTGCAAGCCTCGGATTCGCTTGTGGGAAACTCGGGGTGAGTATGAACTTCACGTGATTGAATCGGTTTGAAAACCGAATTTTTTTGTAGTGTGAATGGGCCCTTCTTTGGAACCAATCTTGCCAAGAAAACCCCAGGATGGGATCGTTTTAGGGTTGCCATAATCTGTAATGACCTAAATACACACAACACACACACACACCTGGAGGTTTTTAAATTTGACAAGTTGACAGAATATATGCACACTGCCGCCAGTATTTTTTTTAAAAAGGAGAGGGGAAAGAACCCATTCTGTTGGCCAATGATTGTAGGATATGTCACCTTTGACAAAAATGGAAGTGAAATTGATTGACAACAAAGGAGGCTCTAATATCATATTTTTCTTTCTCCTTCTTGGTTTTTAATATCTTTGTCTGATGAAAAAAAGCAGCGGAGCTTTAAAAGCTTGCATCAATTATTTTGTGCATTTTGGTTGGTCCAATAAAGGTATTGCTGTCTTGTTGATCTTTGATGTTATTGTACTTTGCTGTATGGCCAACATGGCTACCCATGGATATGTTTTCTGGATATAAAGGAAGTTAACAATAAATGGTAAATGAAGTTTCCCAAGGGCACAAATTAGTTTGAGGTCTGTACAGCTCCCATTTCCCTCAGTACATGCTCTGCTTCTTTCACCTACTTCCATCGCAAACTCTCAATTTTTCTTAGGCTAGGCAATTTTTCCTAGGCTTCCTATTTAAATCTACTGGCCTACACTTCCTAGACAATAAGCTTAATTTGTATTTAGAAGTGTTTGCCTCCTGTGATTGAAAGCACCTGATTGTCCTAACCCTGTGCATATCATGCAATTACCATCTTGTGGTCATTGGAAATATAAACACAAAGTTAATTTGCAAATCTGACTGCGGAGACACACATCTCTGAGGAAAGCCCATTGTCAGACATGTTCCTAGCAGGGAATATGAATTTCATTGTATGCCTACTTTGCCCCATTGCTTTTCTCTTGACTTATCATATAAGACTTTTATTTCCTCCTACATGTATCCATCATGGTCCTTCTGGTTCTTGATTCTTTTCCTAGTCCATTGTTTTCTGCACATGTTATGTCCCATAACATTAATGCATTTATGTTGATCAATGGTCATTATTCTAATTTTAAAAAAGCCAGTTCCATATGGTTCAAGGGAAATGTGCAATATGATCCCTGTATTGTTTACAGAGTTTAGCAACGATACATGTGTGTACTTGCATTTAGTACAACTCTCGGAAACCTACAGTCATGCTGGACATGTTGGTTGGTGGAATTCTGGAAGTTGTATAAAATGATAAAAATAAAAAATCCAAACTCTTTGGTGCTTATCTCCATGTCTTAGTCTTCCTCTGCTACTTAGAATATTAACAAAAGAGAAAAATAATAAAAAAATTGACTGATGCAAACAAAAGGTGAAGAATGCCTGCAGGGATACTTGCCAATGGAAGCTTCATATATTTCACGGCAGGCTTGTATGTCCGCATGTATGTCCCATAAGGTGAGGTAACCAAGATGGAATAAGAATGACAGTTCAAAATTGTTGTGGTTGTTGTGTGCCGTCAAGTTGTTTCCAACTGATGGCAAACCTAAGGTGAACCTATGACAGGGTTTTTTGAGGCTGAGAGTGTGTGACTTGCCCAAAGTCACTCAGTGCAGGGATGTAGCCAAGGGGGGGGGTCTTGGGGTCAGGACCCCCCCCTTCCACTAGAAAAATGAATGGTGTGTGCTGCTGCACCACCATGCCCAAGCCCCGGCACTTAGTCTACACTACACCATGCAGGCTCTCTTCCTGTTCAAAATATTTGTCACCAGATGAATGTCCTAACTATAGCCACATTTATTTTGGTTTGACTGATCTAATTTTCTCTCTCTTTCAACTTCCCCACGTGCCTCTAGGCCAGTCATTGGCCTACCTTTTGCAGTATGGAATTAAGCCAGCAACAGTCAAGTATCTTCCTCCCAATACATGTGCTGGGAACTTGTTCTGTTGAGTGAGGGAAGTGGGGGAATAACTCTCAAGAGGCTATTCTTACATTGTATTTTAGATGTTACTTCTAAAATGAGTGTTAATCCCCTTGGCTGATAAAAGCAATGTTTAATCAAACAATGCAAGAAGACAATGCAATGTGAGTTGAAGGTTAAGACTGAATCTCATGTCTGCATTTAGACAGTATTTCACCTTAATGAGATTACCTTTCAAAAACCCTGGGGGGTCTAAAGAAATTAGTAGCATTGGCTGATTTTCTGCAGTGATAGCTCTGTCTTTTGAAAATTAAAATTGATTCTTATTACCTTGACATGTGAAGATCCAGAATGTGCTCTTTGACCTTGGGTGTCGAGCAGAACTTACAGCAGATTTGAAGGCAGACAGGATTCTATCCTCATTTATTCTATGGTTATGGACCAACCATGGCAGAAAGAGAAGAGGAGATGAGCACATTTTGTCAGTTTCAGAGCGGTGGTGGTGGATTAGGGTGAAAACCCACTGATATAAGGAGAAAATGGAGGCTAAAATGTACATATTGCTTGAAAGTATTTTGGGAAAACTATCCCTCCTAGAGTAGAATAAGATGGTAGCAGAATGGTCTTGAAGAAGTAAAGTGATTTCAAAGATAAAGGAAAGGGACCTGGGACATTTAAGCCAGACTCAGGCATGGGACAGACTGCCCCAACTGGTGGCCTAATTCCCTCTGGAGGGAAGCCACAGCCACCAAACTGTGTGGCTTCCCTCAAGAGGAAAAAGAACCTGGAAAAAAATGGGTTCTTTTTGCGCCACAGGGCAGATGTCACGAGTGCGCCAATGGCACACTCACAATGTAAGTGACACATGGCACTGCGCAGACGCCATACAGTGCTTACATCACAATGGCGCCCCCCATGTACACGGAATGCCGCCATTGTTATGCTGTTGTTATTCTGTCTATGACTCCTTTGATATATGATGATGATGATGATGATGATGATGATAATAATAATAATAATAATAATAATAATAATAATATTTATTTGTATCCTGCCTCTCCCTGTATTGGATCGAGGTGGGTAACACCAAAGAAGAACAATAAAATCAAACATGAATATCAATAGATAAAAGCAAAACAGTTCATATTAGATCCTAGTTCCCCTATCTCCCTCCCACCCTAAAATACCATTAAAAACAATTCCCAATAGAATGGTTAATAAAATAGACTGAGATCAAAGACTGGTGGGTACAGCTAAACAAATGGAGAGTGAAAATTCTGAGGAGATCAGTTTGGGAAGGCCTGCCGGAAGAGATCAATTTTTATTGCCTTTTTAAAGGCCTCCAAAGATGTTAGATGGCAGATCTCATCTGCCAGGTCATTCCAGACTTCTGGAGCAGCAACAGAGAATGTCCTCTGGGAAGTCGTCCTCAGTCTAGTTCTAGTTCTACTTCTAGTTCTAGTATGGTAAAAATACCTTCCCTTTGAGTGGTTGTTTGTCTTCACTTCTCTGAGTTTTCCTGGGTCTGGCAGTCTTTCTGATGTCTGAGCTGGAGTAACTATTACCCTGTAGAGCAGGGGTAGGCAACCTTTTTGAGCCGGGGGCCGGGTTGCTGTCCCTCAGACAACTGGGGGGCCGAAGCCAAAAAATAAATAATTAAATAATTTTTTTAAAAAAATAAATATATAAATAAACCAGGACAAATGTAGGACAAAATTTTCAAATGGAAGACACTTTTTTTTAAAAAAAGGAGGACACGCGAAAAAAATTGCTGATTTTTAAAAAAATGTTAATATAAATGCATGTTTCTGAGGCTTCTATAGACAATTGCCCCCCAAAGGCCCCAGCGGCAGTCGGTGGCAGGACCAGGCTGGGGGCCGGTCCCAAGGCCTTGCCGGGCCGCATCCGGCCCGCGGGCCGCAGGTTGCCTACCCCTGCTGTAGAGCCCAGTCTAGGTGCTTTATTTCATCTTCCAGGAAGAGGGGTTCACAGACCCTTTTTGCCTGGTCTACCATTGTGCTTCTTTTTTTATCCTGTGTAATGGTTGGAGTTCCTGTGCAAGTATCTGTGTGTAAGTTTTCTGTATACTGTGTGGTTGAAAAGTTGGTTCAGTTAGTGGATGACTAGGACATCCAAGAATGGCAATGTTCCTTCCTTTTCTTTTTCCATCATGAATTGGATGTTTAGGTGGATGTTGTTCAGATGTTTCAGAAACACAGCCAGATCTTCAGCTCCATGTCTCCAAATGGTGAAAGTGTCATCCACATATCAGAACCATGTTATGGGATTTTTTGGTGCTGTTTCCAGGGCTTGCTTTTCAAAGTGTTCCATGTAAAGGTTTGCTATCACTGGATTCAGAGGGCTTCCCATGGCTACCCCATCTTTCTACTCATAGAATTCATTGTCCCACTGGAAGTAGCTTGTTGTGAGGCAGTGCTTGAACAGGGCTGTGATGTCTTCCGGAAAAAAATTGTCGGATGAGTCCCATGGTGGCCATCATGGGACTTTGGTGAACAGGGAGACCACATCAAAACATTAGAAATAAACCCTTCCAGAACATGGCCACATATGCCAAAAAACCCACAAAAAACTATGAATGCTGGCCATGAAAGCCTTCAACCTCACAATGGTAAGTTTCCTTTATGTGGTATGTACTGACATGTGAAAGAGAAGGGGGCATGATTTTTGTACTTCCACAGCTTTTGATAAAGTAGTGATTTTTACTCCAAATGGTAGCAACTATTTTAGCTTCCTTGGTGATGTCTGTGTTATTTTTTTTTCTCTGAGTACACAAAAAATAGTTGGGGTGATACATTTGTTTTTATGGTTTAGAAATAGTTGAGTGGGCAGATGTCATTTGTCATATATTAAGTGAATGCAATTACTGTTTTTATACACATAATCATTTTTTCTTGATGATGCATTTGCTTAAATAATTTACTTTTGCATCATGAATTATCTATTGAATATACTTTACGCTATGGGTTTGGGTAGCATTTAAGTCAAAGCAGAGTTAACAAACAAAGCCAAAATGAAACGGGAGGGAGGAGGTAGTCCTTTCCTACTTGAGCTGCCAATGAAGTTCAATTCAAAATACAGTAGATAGTTTGGTAACCTTGGAGCATGACTTAGAAATTTACTTTTAAAACCAAAAAAAAAAAAAACCAAAAACCTTGTTACTGTTATCAGTTTCATTTTTCAAAAGTAATATTTTGCCCCTATTGGATCCAATTATTCATTAAGGAAAAGTAACTCATTAAGTTATCTGGTGTAGTGCTTAGTGCTTTTTTCTTTCCTTCTTTTGGTAAATGAGTATCTCTAAGTTATTAAGGAAACATTCTAAAAGTTGGGAAAAAGTCAGCTCTAAATGTCTCTGAAATAATTTTAACCTTTGCCTTTTGACAGATTTTAATGAGTAAAAGTAACTAGTAAATGCAGAGTTTGGGAAGTTACTCTCTTAAAGTATTGATTTTGATTAATTAAAGAGTAATGACCAGTCTTTATCAATGACTTGGATGACAGAATTGGGGGCATACTCATCAAATTTGCAGATGACACCAAACTAGGAGGAGTAACTAATACTCCAGAGGACAGGATCAAAATTCAAAATGACCTGAATAGACTAGAAAGCTGGGCCAAAGCTAACAAAATGAATTCAACAGGGAGAAATGTAAGGTACTGCACTTAGGGCGGAAAAATAAAATGCACAGATATAGGATGGGGGACACCTGGCTGAATGAGACTACGTGTGAAAGGGATCTAGGAGTCCAAGTAGACCACAAGCTGAACATGTGATGTGGCGGCTAACAAAGCCAATGCAATTTTAGGCTGCATCAATAGAAATATAGTGTCTAGATCAAGGAAAGTAATAGTGCCACTCTATTCTGCTTTGGTCAGACCCCACCTGGAATACTGTGTCCAGTTCTGGGCACCATAATTCAAAAAGGACATTGAGAAACTGGAGTGTGTCCAAAGGAGGGCAACTAAAATGGTGAAGGGTCTGGAAACCATGTCCTATGAGGAATGACTTAGGGAGCTGGGGATGTTTAGCCTGGAGAAAAGAAGGTTAAGAGGTGATATGATAGCCCTGTTTAAATATTTGAAAGGATGTCATATTGAAGAGGGAGCAAGCTTGTTTTCTGCTGCTCCAGAGACTAGGACCCGGAGCAATGGATGCAAGCTCCAGGAAAAGAGTTTCCACTTAAAGATTAGGAGGAACGTCCTGACAGTAAGGGCTGTTCGAAAGTGGAACACACTTTCTCGGAGTGTAGTGGAGTCTCCTTCCTTGGAGGTCTTTAAGCAGAGGCTGGATGGCCATCTGTCAGGGATGCTTTGATTGAGAGTTCCTGCATGGCAGAATGGGGTTGGACTGGATGGCCCTTGTGGTCTCTTCCAACTCTATGATTCTAATTACAGTGTTCAAAGAGTAACTCGGTCTGGTTCTCTTTATGATAATGGAAAAAGTTAACTTTCTGCTTTTCTTGTTACACTGCTTGTTACTTTTCCATTATTTTTATTACATTTTGGATGGGTAGTTTGAGAAGATTGAGAAGAGAATGGCATAAAACTTGAAAATGACCTGTTAAAATGTCTTTAAAAGGAATTTTAGGAAATGACTATTTCTTGTTCCACCAACAAAGTAACTTTCAACTTACTTCTTGTGTTGCTTTTCTGATGTAACTTTGTTACATACTTCATCACACAAAGAATAAGATCACCCAAGTAACCCATTACAGATAACAATGTTACTTGTGACTTGTTACTTCCAAGCTCTAGTTGAAAGATGCTCATTGCACTGGGCAGGGAATGATGGTGGAATGAACTATCAGTTGTTTTGCTACTTTCTAAACAAACATTATTATTGTAACATGTTGGCCTGTTACAGACTGCCAAAATAAAGCTGCTTCGGGTCTCTTTGGAGGTATGCTGTTTAAATGATGCATGCATCCTAAGAATCCAGAAGCTGCACCAAAGCTGCGCTCCAGTGCTTAGGAATGGAGTGTGGCTTTGGTGCGACTTCCAGACCCTTAGGACCCATGCATCATTTAAACTGCATACCTCCAAAGAGACCCGAAGCAGCTTTATTTTGGCAGTCTGTAACAGGCTGTTGTTTCCGAGCTTTGCCCTGGCAAACTTGAATTTTTATTTATATTGTATTGTATTGTATTATTTATTTTATTTTTTATCGCTCACCTGAGGCTGCATCCTCACTGCAGAAACAATCCAGTTGGAGACCACTTTAACTGCCCCTGGCTCAATGCTGTGGAATTCTAGGAACTGTAGTTTTGTGAGTCATTTTGTCAGAGAGCTCTGGTGCCACAACAAACTGCAATTCCAAGAATTCCATAGCACTGAGCCATGGCAGGTAAAGTGGTGTCAAATTGGATTATTTCTGCAGTGCAGATGCAGCCAAAGTAATTTCTAGCTAATTTGAATCCCATTTTTGGAAGACAGGTGGGATGTAAAATAAATAAATAGAAATGTAGGAATGGTATATTATGTTCATAGTCTCTTACTGTGGAGGACTATAGTCTTCATTACATAAGTAAATATAATGGAAAGGGTTCATTGGTATAGCCTTGTAGTAGGAGCTATAATCTATTAGGGCCTTCCAGTATTGAACTTTATAGCTTTATAATGGTTTGCAATTAATTTACTTATTTTCTTATTCCTTCTGCTTATTAAGTGGGTTGGCTTCTAAAACACTGTTAAAATTGTCTATATGATTGCCCTGACAATGGTATTTTTCCCTGGAGTTGCTTACTCTTAAAAACTACAACTTTGCAAACATAAATGACCAAAATGCACAGAGAAGAATGAAGTATAAGTGACTCTGGAAGCCCAATGTTCTTCTCTGAACTCTCCCAGCCCCCAAACTCTTGCAGTGATTTCAGTGAGACATTTAGTGTAAATGTTTGAAAATTACATTTAAATGTTTCTCTTATAGGCTTTTAGAAAACTGAGAGTTTATTGTTCTTTGCAAGTTTTCTTTGTTTTTGTTCCCGCTGTCATGGTTACAGTTTATTTTTCTCCTACAATCCTGTACTCGGTGTGGCAGGTTTTATTAAGATGGCATATATTTCTACTCTAAAAATGGAACAGAAAGAAATTTATGTATTTTCAGGAGACATAGCCATTGACAATTGCCTTCCCAAATGAAAAATCAGCATGTTATACTTCAAATAGAATGGATATTTATCTTAACAAGCAGCTATAGTATCCAGCGTTGCCTAGAAGAGTAATTAACCTTCATTAATGACTATTTAGTTTCAACTGCTCTAGGGAAGAGGTCCCTATCTCTGTGAGTGCTCAGGTATTCCTCACATTGCTAATCACTCTCAGTTACATTTGAGAGACTATGCCTTTCCCAATCAGCGACAAACCATACTGCTCTGCCTGAATGAAAAAATAATAAAGTCACTCCTCAAGGCTCCCAAAGTGAATTTTGTGAATGCACTCTGTTCTGTATATTACATGAAACCATCCCAAGCATCCAGTCCAAATTTGGTAAAAACCTATGCCTCCATTTATACAGTGGGCCCTTGGTATCTGCCAGAGTTTGGATCCAAGGCCCCCCATGGATACCAATATCTGTGGATGCTCAAGTCCCTTTAAATACAATGGGATAGTAAAAGGGTTTCCCTTATATAAAATGGCAAAATAAAGCTTTGCTTTTTGGAATGTACATATTTTAAAAATATTTTGAAGCCATGGATGCTTGAATCCGTAGATAAAAAAAATACTGTAACAGACAAACAGATAGAAAGTTAATTGATGTAGAAAATCTTTAAAAAGAAAACACTTTTTTTGAACCCAACTAGCAATAGCAGCTAGGAGCTTCATTTATATAAATTTACAGTGCTTTATAAATAAAGGTTAATAATAATAATAATAATAATAATAATAATAATAATAATAATAATAATAATAATAATAATACCACTTTATACCACTCTATGCAGTCTCTAAGCTGTTTAAAACTGTAAGCCAATTGCCCCCATCAATCTGGGTGCTCATTTTAGTGACCTCAGAAGAATGCAAGCCTGAGTTGAGCCTGAGCCCTGGCTGGGATTGAACCTGCAACCTTGTAGTTTGTGAGTGGCTGCAGTACAGGCATTTCCCAAGTGAATTTCAAACATGGTACATAGCCTATATTTTGAATTCAAAATGTCCCAAACATACCCTCAAAATCTGTCCAGTCATTTGCATATCATGTGGCAATAAATAGACAGAAGTGTAGAACCACAGAGTTCAAAGAGACCAGAAGGGCCATCCAGTTCATCCCCCTGTCATGCAGGAATACACAATTAACGCACTCCCCACAGCCTGTTTTGAAACCTCCAAAGTAGACCATGCCACATTCTGAGGTGGCATATGCCACTGTCAAACAGTTCTTACCAACAGGAAGTTATTCCTAATGGTTAGATGGAATCTCTTTTCCTGTAGTTTGAATCCATTGTTCTGTATCTTGGTCTCTGGAGCTCCACCTTCAACATGACATCTTTTCAGATATTTAAACATTGCTATCAAGTCACCTCTCAGTCTTCTTTCCCCAGACTAATCATACCCAGCTCACTAAGTCATGGTTTCAAGATCTTTTACCATTTGAGTCACCTTCCTCTGGACACATCCCAGCTTGTCAAGATCCTTCTTGAATTGGGTGCCCAGAACTGGACACAGTATTCCAGGTTAGGTCTCATCAAAGCAGAATAGTGTGATATTATCACTTCCCTCGACACTATACGCCTTCTGAATGCATTGGCTTTGTTAGCTGTTTCATCACACTGTTGATTCATGTTCATCTTGTAGTCCACTGAGACTCCTAGATTCCTTTACCATGTACTGTTGTCAGGCCAAGTGTCCCTCATCCTATATCTGTGTATTTCATTTTTCCGCCTTAGGTGTATTACCTTACATTTACATAGAATCATAGAATTGGAAGATACAGTACCTCAAGGGCCATCCACTCCAAGCCCCCTGCCAGCCAGGAACACAAAATCAAAGCATCCTGACAGATGGCCATCCAGCCTCTGTTTAAAGACATCTAAAGAAGGAGATTCCACCACACGCCGAAGGAGTATGTTTCCTGTTTCTGTACATTTCATTTTTTCTGCCTAACTGTAGTATATTGCATTTCTCCCTGTTGGAATTCATTTTGTTAGTCTTGGCCCAGCATTCTGCTGTGTTAAGGTCATTTTGAATTTTGATTCTGTCCTCTGGGGTATTAGCTACTCCTCCTAATTTGGTGTCATCATCTGCAAATTTGATAAGCATGCCCTCTATTCCTTCATCCCAGTTATTGATAAAGATGTACTGTGGCATTCCTAGTCACTTCTTTCCAGGGTGAAGAGAAGCCATTGGTGAGCATCCTTTGGATTTGGTCTGTCAACCAATTACAATTTCACCTAACAGTTGCATTGTCTAGTCCTCATTTTACTAGCTTATCTGCAAGAATAGCATGGGGGATCTTCTCAAAGGCCTTACTGAAATTAAGATATGCTACATCCACAACATTCCTTTTATCTACCAATCTTGTAACTCTATCAAAAAGGGAGATTAAGATTAGTCTCACATGACTTGTTTTTGACAAACCCATGTTGACTTTTAGTGATCACAGCATTCCTTTCTACTGTTTACAGACTGTCTGTTTAATGATTCACTCTAACATCTTTCCTGGTATTGATGTCAGACTAACCGGGCCATAATTGTTTGGGTCTCTTTCTCTTCCCGTTCTTTTTGAAGATGGGGACAACACTTGCCCTCCTCCAGTCTGCTAGGACTTCTTTTGTTCTCCAGGAACATGTCCCTTTTAAATCTTAGCTCAGTTGAAAGTTCTTTAGACATCCATCCTGGTTTCTTTAGACACTTCCCCTTTTTATTTATACATGTCCAGTGATTATATTTATTTAAATAGATGATCAGTTATTTGACAAGAAGCATTTACTGAAACTAGTACATTCAGATTGGCCCTAGGATCCTTCATACACTTATTGGATACAAAGCCAGTTGATTAGAGTAGAACTTGTTTCTAAGAAAATGCACATGTAAGCACACATTTTAGAGTGCAATCAATGATAATAGGAAGCAACTCACTTCAGAGGCAGTAGGACTTTATTCAGAATAAATTTATATAGGATCGGATTCTAAATCAATTACATTATTATTTTCTATTACACCATTTTGGGGTGGGATTACATTGATGCCCCCTTATGAAACCTCAGACACACCTGAGTTTGGAAGATGGCATGACCCAATATCTATTTTAAATAAGATGGTGGGGCTATAGTAGGAACACTGAAAAATCTCCAAGCTAGGAAATGAAGGCTCTTCACACTCTCTTCCTTGGATGTGAATTCTTGTGATAGCAGCTGCTCTAAGTTGCAGCAGGGCAAATTTCATAGTTGTTTGGCCAAGTGTTCTGCCAAGAAACTCCTAAGTATGCCAGGCATTTTTGGCTGTCTCTGCTGGAAGCAACCACAAAGAGATTATGTGGATCAGGTCCTAAGAATGGAATCTTCAAGCTGCTGCATCCAGTGCAAGAGCCATCTGCAATCATACATTGTTGTTGGGCAGAAATTTATTCCAAGTTTCAAAATGCAGAGCTCACTCTGTCAATAAAAGGCCAGTCACAGGCTCCATATGCACTGCAAAAATAATGCAGTTTGACAACACTTTAACTGCCATGACTGAATGCTATGGCATTTTGGGTATTATAGTTTGTTGTGGCACTAGAGCTCTCTGACAGAAAAGGGTAAACGTCTCACAAAACTACACTTCCCAGAATTCCATAGCACTGAGCCATGGGAATTAAAATGATTTCAACCTAGATTATTTCTGTAGCATGGATGCAGCCACTGTCAGCGCAACTGCTGGGGTCCAACAACCACTATCAGCAACTTAAACGAGTCCTGGGGTTAAATCAGACCCTTGTAGCAGAGCTGGCAATTTCCAGAAGCTGAAGCGTGGCTCCAAAGTCCAATTGGGATGACAGCAACTGGATTTCTTCCAGGAACTGCAGCAATGCAGGAACCTCCAGGGACACACAGCAAACCGATGCTGTAGCTTCTTCTGATAAACCACCAGAGAAACAAAGTCCCCAA
>NC_056525.1:88616613-88653798 GCF_019175285.1 Sceloporus undulatus
ACAGCAACTGGATGTCTTCCAGGAACTGCAGCAATGCAGTAACCTCCAGGGACACACAGCAAACCGATGCTGTAGCTTCTTCTGATAAACCACCAGAGAAACAAAGTCCCCAAAGTGCTCTTTATTAACAGTGCTATAATACAAAACCAGATCTCTAAAACTCCAAAACATACCAATCCAACTCGTACTTCAAACCCACAAGCTATCCCTTGCAACCCCTGGGTTTATATAGTCTCCAGACCATGTGGTCTCCCAAACCCAGTGAGTTCAGGTGTGTAGCCATGTCATGTGTCTCCTGTGCAATCCAAACACATGTTTCATCATCCATGGCTACGTGCACTTGGACACAAGTGTCCTTGAGCCAATGAGCTTCAGCTGTGCTGATCAGCCTTGCCACTCTGCTGAATGCTCCTGGCCAAACACACACACATCAAGCATTTCCCTGTGTGCTGTGTTTTAACCCTTCAAATCCCCGACAGCCACAGTGTTCATATACAACATGCCCATGCCATACACAACTTTAACGTTACGTGGAAGTTTAAGCAGTGTGAGGTAAAATGGAGCGTGCACCACACCGCACACAGGAGCGCTCTCTCATTAAAACAAATGGGACTTGAGCATATGCATTTCACCCCATATGTGAGGGGTCCAGAACAGACCCCTCATGTATGAGGAGGGTCCACTGTAATATCAAATAAAATTAAGATGGAATGTCTAATTCATAACCATATGAACCGTACTGGTTGAGAGGTCCACCTATTTGCAGTGTTGCTTATTTCTGTAATGCTATCATTGAATGTCTTAATGTCTAAGACACAGCATAGTAGAGTGGTCTGAGTGTTGGGCTAGGATTCCAGCAGACCACTCAGCCATGGAAATCCAATGGGTGGCCTTGGGCAAATCACATTCTTTCAGCTTCAGAGGAAGGCGATAGCAAATCTTCTTTGAACAAATCTTGCCAGAAAAAACAAACAAACATAGTAGGATTATCATAAATCAGAAATTACTTGAAGGCACAACAACAATATGCCAAAAGTCATGGCTGGCCGTAAGTATTTTGGTCAGTGGGTTCTTTCTCATCATTTATTTATTTTTTTAAATTGCTTTGGCAACAGGCCATAGTAAAATCTAATGATTACAAAACCTATAAAAGTAATAGCTTATAAATTATAGAGGCAATAACAGCAGTAGAAACAAATGTGTGGGACAACAAATATAGGACGGAATAAAGTGTTACTTGTCCTACATCCTTGAGTGTCCAGATGTTCTGGGGAAATACTAAAGGAATCAGCTTCATTTGGACAAGAGAGAGTGAAAGAAAAAATGATGTCTTTCTAATATTTGTTCCACTTATAAAAATACAAAACAGAAAATAACATAGGTAAACAGGTGCGCCTTCAGCCTAGTTGCTAATCCAGAGATTCCCAGAGAGCAGCTGCTGGTGCACCCTCCAAGGCAACACCTCTGTTTAGCTAAGCCAGCTGCTGCTTCTCAAAACTCAAACTGCAAAAGGCTTTGCTTTTGCATGGTTCTTGCAGAGATTTGGTGTCAGATTCCAACTGTGTAGGAGAATTGTCTATTTAGGGAACCATCCACAAGCCATTACAATTTATGGTCAAGTCTCTCATTACCACCATGTGATATTTTCAGAAAATCAATATGGTCAAAACTCACTCTGCATCATCACCCCTTTCAAATGAGACTTGGCAGCTTAAAAGAAGTAAAATGGCTCATACTTGCAGGCTTCTATATGGAAAGACAGGCGGGATACAGACCATCCAAAAAGGGCGGTCTCCCGCCACCCTGGTTTGCTCTGCGAGGAGCCACAGCAGCCAACCGCGCAGCTCTGTCGCGGAACAAAAAGAACCCACAAAAAGCAGGTTCTTCTTGCGGCGCACTTGGGATGCTGCAATGCACCAATGGCGCAATTGTGGCATCACAAGCATGCCAGGACGTGCGGATATTAGGTGTCCATCACATCAAAATGGCGGCTCCCATGTAGATAGGGCGCCGCCATTTTTCGCTCCCAGTACGTACTAGGGTTAGTCTAGTATGTACTAGGGTTAGGGAGCGTGTGAATGGTGCGCGCTCCCTAACCCTACTGCCGCCACTGCCACGCTACAAAATGGAGGTATGTATCCCGCCATAGATGAACAAGAATTAAGAATATGCAAAGTGATTTTGTGCACCTTTGAGACTAACTGCAAAAAAGGTTGTAGCACAAGCTTTCGTAAAATTGGTCTACTTCCTCAGATGATACATGATTGGATCATGATCCTTTTACAAAGACATTTCTCCCCTTTTCCCCAATTCTGACACACACACACCCCCGCCCCTACATCATTAAAAGATAACACAGTCTTTATACAGAGCCATTGTCATAGAAGCTCAGGTACTTTAGCTTTTTGTGAGTTTTTTAGGTTATGTGGCTGTGTTCTGGAAGAATTTATTCCTGATGTTTCACCTGCATCTGTGGCTGGTATCGTCAGAGAATGGTGGCATGGAGGTGTGTGGGGTATATGTACCGTGTGACCCTTGGTTGAGAAGAAGTGATTTACATGTTAATCTCTATATTGGTCTGTTGGTGAATGGCAAGGCCTGAGGCTGGGAGGATACGCAAGGATGATTTGTGTCTATTTATTAGTAATCCATTGTCTTCTGGGAAACCCCCTGACCCTGGGTGATGTCTATTTGCATGTGCGAAGTCTTGATTTTGTTGTTTTTCAGGACTGGTAGCCAAACTTTGGCCTGTTACAGACAGCCAAAATAAAGCTGCTTCGAGTCACAGTGGAGGTATGGTGTTTCAATGATGCATGCGTCTTAAGAGTCCAGACGCTCACACCAAAGCACGCTCCAGTCCTTAGGGCGGAGCTGACTTTGGTGCGACTTCTGGACTCTTAGACGCATCATAATTGAAACACCATACCCTCACTGATGACTCGAAGAGCAGCTTTATTTTGGCTGTCTGTAACAGGCCTTTGCGCGGATCTACAGACGCCCAATTTGGGCGGTCTGGCCCCGCCCCTTTCCCCGAGTATACGGGGCATTTCAGCGGCTACACCGGACCAGCCGCTTGAGGCCCCGATCCGCGCCATTTTCTGCTGCGGGGAAGCGGCAAAAGGGCCGCTTCCCCGCAGCCCGAAAAGGGGTGTCCCTGGGCCTTCCAGCCCCAAGGACACCCCGCGGCCGGCGGGGAGAAGAGTAAACGGGGCCGCTTGGCCCCTTTCTCGTTTAGTCCGCTGGGCGCAGCCTTCCTAACGCTGCGCCCAAGCGGACTAAACCCGGTAAGAGCTCCGAAATGGAGTCCTTCCTGCTCCGTGTCCCAGGGCGCACTAAGCGCCCTGGCGCGGAGCCTACTACAACGCTACATGGCCAGCGCCGCCCTGTCTAAAGCGGCGCAGAGCCATGACGCTTACTCATGCGTTCCGGCTCCGTGCGGAAAGGGACCCGCCTCGCCGTCTTTAAGTGCGTGTTCGCCACGCACTCAGGGTGTAGGGCGTGCAGGAAGCACCGCCCTTTCCTAACCCTAGATGCGTGGCGAACACGCACTAACTTTGTCTGTTTGTTTACTTTCAGAGTTTCTTCTTTCCTGTTGAAGTTGTCCAGGTATTTGTGGATTTCAATGGTTTCCCTGTTCATTTTGACCTGATAGTTGTTGGCATGGTCCAGAATTTCAGTGTTTTAAAATAGCACTTTATGCCCAAGTTGGTTTATAATATGTTCTGCTACTGCTGATTTTTCTGGCTGGCCCAATCTGCAGTGTCTCTTGTGTTCCTTGATTTGCATTTGAACATTGTACTGTATTTGGTGGTCCCTATGTGGACTTGTCCACAGCTGCACAGTACGCGGTAAACTCCGGCAGCCATAAGAGGGTGTTCAAACATGAATGTGCTTTTTTGCATCCATTACAGATTTCTATATTATGAGAGTTTCCATACAATTTTCCATCTAACTAAAGATTCCCTCGGTTTCCAGCATTTTCTGCTTAAGCAGCTGCAAGATAAAAAGCAATTAAACTTCTCTGTTATAACTGACTTTTGTTGTTATGGTAAATGGAAAGTAACAAAAGCACCAAGCAGAAGTGGATGGCCTTTTTTTACAGTCCAAAAATTTTATATATTGGCACAATCTAGCCACATATAGTTATATGAACCTATATCTTTATAATCCCTCCAATATCTTGGCAGAACATTTTTGACCATTCTAGATAAATGAATAGGACTCAAGTACCATTTATCTTGAGAACCCCTTCCTTTGTAGCAGCTGAGCAGATGTATAGTGAAGAAAGGACCAGATGACAATCAGCCAGAGAAAGGGCTTTCTAAGGAATTGTCTCAGCTATAAAATGGCATCCCTACATTACAATAATTTTGGCACGAGACAAAAACCACACAAAAAAACCCTTTACCAAGTCATTTTAAGGGATTTTAACTTGTTGGTAATATTTAAAAATTTTATTGGGAAGCTCTAATGAATGGTTGTACATTTCCATGAAATTATAAGATGAAACACAATCTATACATGTTTTAAATGAATAAAAATGGATGATGTTTCATTATCAGGCAGGGCAAAATTTTGGAGAGAAATCCAATTGCCTTTGTAATTATCTGTTTATGCAGCAGCCATACTATCCTCACCCACCTGCACTGCTTGTTAATACAGTGCTACCTCGGGTTACGAAATTAATTCGTTCCGCCGTTCCGTTCGTAACCCGATAATTTCGCAACCCGAAAAGGCTTTCCGTTAGCGCTGGAAAGCCGCTAGCCGCGCTTTGCGTTTGAATTTCGCGCCGAAATAAATTTCGTAACCCGAAAAAAATATCGTAACCCGGAACAGTTTTTTCCAATCTAACTTTTTCGTACCCCGGAAATTTCGTAACGCGATCATTTCGTATCCCGGGGCACCACTGTATATAAATACTTGGCAACTATTAACAGCAAGGCATGCATAGCTAGGTATACCAGTATCAATTCACCCACTCATATTCCTGACTCTGGAATAGTGAAATTATAACAATAATTGGTTGGCAAGCACCACACTTAAAGACTTCTTGTTACACAAAATAAATAAGTAAGTAAGTAAGTAAGTGAATTAATAAATAGATAAATAATCCTGGATTCAAAAGGATTTCATTGCTCCTTTTTAATTGTCATTTCCCTAACAAAAAGTCTTTATGCCATAGTCCACTAAACAACAACAAAAATATTTTGTTCTAACTAAAGAAATCTCAAAGATGAGAGATCTGACAAAACTATACATGGTCCAAAATATGCAATGTAGGAAGCAGAAAGGTTATGATCACCCCAAATTATAATTTTTGGTTTTGTACATCTTAAGATGAAAATGAAATAATGTATGTGGTCAATGTGTACCATCTATAATTGTAGGTACACTTTTCATGAAGATCACATGAATGTTCCAGTAAAATTTTCTTGTTGATAGAAGGGGTGGTGGTGGTGTTCAGGACCTTCTGCCTTATCTTACATAATTGAATCTCAAGAGCCATGAGCATTTGAAATCTGTCTCTTGCATGTCTTGCACTCACTGTTGTATCCCCCCAAAGTAGGGATCTGATGATTTCACCAAACCTTTCGCATTTGTCTAGAGGGACATTCTATATTAAGCTGGTCCTCTCTACTTGGCAGCCAAGGACTGTCCTCCCCACTTCATTCTTGGTCCATTGTGCAAATCACTCTTATAAAGGGTAGGATCATAAAGTGGGTCAAATAGTCCCTGCTGACTACTTTCTTTTAGTTTTAGTATCATCACATTTTTAAGTAACAAACTTTACACTAAGATGGAACATCTTAAGTACCTTTAATCCAGCACCCTTGTTTCACAACTTTTGAGCCACCTTTGTTTTAAGATAGAACTTTTAATTCACCTTTGATCAACTTCTGTATGAGCAATGCCAACACACCCAAGAAGAAGGAGAGTAGGGATATACTAGTATACTAAATCAATTTTGTGGGCTTGATGGCTTTACCATCCTTCTTAGGACAGAAGCCTCCTAATGCTTCATTAAAATCTGCTTTTCAAATAAAGGGGGTGCATACAGGGATAGTTTTTTGTGGGTTTTTCGGGCTATGTGGCCATGTTCTAAAAGATTTTCTTCCTGACGTTTCGCCAGCATCTGTGGTTGGCATCTTCAGAGAATGTGGCTAGAACATGGCCACATAGCCTGAAAAACCCACAAAAAACTATGAATGCCGGTCATGAAAGCCTTCGACTTCGCATGCAGGGATGTTGCTAATTCACCCCTCAATAAGAATTCTGCCCCCAAGAAATTTTCTTTCAGTCCTCAATTTTCTAGTATTGCAGAGACTGAGACATTGAAAATTCTTCCTACTTGGAAGTCTTAAACTTGCTGTGTTTGCATTCCCTTGATAACTTTGCCTGCCTCGTTTCTTTGGATGCCTAAACTGTATTTCTAAATGCTCGTCTGAAGTTTTATGGTATTGAATTGCGGGAAATTTGGACCTGCAGTCAAATTTGGGGGGGGGGGGGGTGGGGGGCAGAATTCTTATTGGAGGATTAATGCCTTCATATTCTCCTCCCTCCCCACCCCCACATAGCTACACCTCTGCAGAGGACTCAACTGAATATACACAGGGCTACTGCAAAACCCTTGCATAAGCCCAAGAGGGTCTCTGAACCCTGGATTTTTTTAACAGACCACTCACATGTCTACTCAGAGATACACATAACTGAGTTCAAAGGGACTTGTTCTCAGCTAAGAGGATATAGCAGAAGTAGGAACCATGGATCTCTAGATGCTGTTGTAGGTAGGCCCCAGCAGTCCTAGCCAGCATAGCAATGGTAAGAGTGACCAGATGTCATAAGTGCAAAGGAGGACAAGACACTGCAAAATATAGGGCATTCAAGAAAAAATGTAGGACATTACAAAATAAAAGCTAAAAACACTCATATAAATATAAATCCATGCTTCTTAGTAATGTTCAAAATGGAGGGCATTTTGGAATTCCTCCTGGACTGAAGGATGAATTGTAGGGTATGTCCTGGAAAAGGAGAATATCTGGTCACTTAACGACATCTGAATCCCAACCCTGGGGTATAGATTTCAGTTTAACAATGCAATCCTATGCATATCTATTCACAAGTCAGCGCTTTTGGGTTCACTGGTACCCAGGTACATTTATATATGAATGCAGCTTTAGTGATCCATGCAAGAAAGATGCTTGGTCTGAAACACTGAGGGGAAAATGAACTTCTGCAGTCCCTTTTAGTGTGAGATTGAAATGTGCCTCTAATTTAATCTGACAACAAAACTATGCTCCAAGTGTTAAATTTAGGGATGGCTGTTCTGTCGTGGTATTATTATTATTATATAATTACCAAATTAGGTAAGTGCCATTACTACCATTAATAATATGGCTCTTTCTACATAAATTATTTCTCCCCTATTACATGAAACAAAACCTCCTGTATTAGGGGAGCTCTAGGAGTGTAATTGGAGACTATTTGATCAGAAATTAATGTCCTCTCCCTGAGATAAATGGATTTTGTCACTCTAGGCAGTTCACAAAAATCAGAGCATTTTGCAGTTCCTTCCAGGTGTGAGGTCTCTCCTTACCTAACACTGGGGCCTCAGAAGGGTGGTTAATAAAGGAACAACATATGGTAGGTGTACAATTTGCACAACATCCACAAAACCCATACCACAATTTTGACAACACAGGAAGCCTATTAGATTTATAGATTTAATGCTGAAATATCCTGGGGCTGAGACAGCATTTAAATTGGC
Source organism: Sceloporus undulatus (assembly GCF_019175285.1). Lineage (NCBI taxonomy): Eukaryota > Metazoa > Chordata > Lepidosauria > Squamata > Phrynosomatidae > Sceloporus > Sceloporus undulatus. Next base: position 88,624,379 of record NC_056525.1, read on the forward strand.
TGGAGTTTCCATGGTTTATGTAGCAGAGAAACAACTAAAGGTTGCAGGAGACTTTCCTGAGGGGGTAATGCTTTGTAATGGAGACTCCCTCGGGGTCTTTACAAATTTTGCCTCCCGGAAAGCTATGCTTTTCAAGTGCTTCACGGGGTTATTTTTGGCAAAGTAATATTGGGAGCTTTTGGTTTTCTAAGTGCAGCTATTTTTGCAGACCACAGTTGTAAAGTTTATAGAATTAGAACCAACTTAAGCTTATCCATCCCGGTATTTATTTTAAACAAATCTGTACATACCATATGAAGGTTTTGCTCACATCACCAGTTTTTTTCTCACCATCTTCCCTAACACTAACTGCACATTCCATGGGAAATACGAGACTGGAGGTTTGTTATATAAAAATAAATACTTAATTTAGACTAATTTGTATCTCACATTAGATAACTGTTCATTAAAACTATCTCGTTAGACACATTGAGATAGTTTTAATATGACAATAAGTTGTGTATGTTTAAAAGCAATGTATTTTATAATTAGCTATTATTTTGGTTTATACTGGATAGTGAGGCTGTTCTGTTCATGCTCTAATTTCACACAGTGTTCTGGCAAATTAATGTGTGAATACACATGTTCCTGATTGTTCTCTATTATAGACTAAGATTTAGGTACAATGCTGATTTGTTCCACATCTTTATTAATCAGAGGCATAGAGGAGAGTGGAAATGGAATGTCAGAATCTAGAAAAGAGTGTTGGGGAGAAAACACAGAGATATAAAAAGGATAAAGGGAGAACCATTGTATTGTCTGGAAAGATTATTTCGAGGCTCATATTTTAAAGCAATTTTTATATCTCCCCAGGGACAGACGTGAGAACTGCCTATAGAACTCGTGGGAGAAATTCAAGATGTTATTGTTAGATGAGAATCTGCATTCAATGTAGCTGGGGTTATTTAGTGTGAATCATTTGAAAATAATAATCCTGCTAATGTAAATTTCAGAGGAAATGCAATTTGTTGTTTCCCTCACGGCCTTTAGTCATAAATATTAATTAGCCACTCTTGCATATCTCTGGAATTGTAAAATAAATTCAGGGATTGATACTTAGTGGGAAAGTTCGTTTTTGGATGGCCTGGAGAAGCAATCCACATGGCTGGGTTTATCCCCGCATACCAGCTCATGTGCAGAAGTTCCAAGTCTAAAATTATTTTCTCTTAAAACAGTTGACTGCTGTGCCTTCACCTCAGTTTCTCCTCAACCCTGTGGTTGGAGTTGCATCCCACAAAAACCATTAGATAAATATTTAAATATTTGTTTTGAGATATGTATCATACAGCCAATCTTAGGACAGGAGTGGGTTGCTTCTCCAGGCCATCCAAGAATGATTCTCATTCTCTGGATGGCCCGAACAATCAATCCACATAACTGGGATGTACCCAAGCCTACTTTCATCCCAGGGTGGATTCAGCTGCCATATCTAAAATACTGACTGCAATACAGCATGTCAAAATGCAGCCTGTGAAGACATGTATCTCTATATTTTATAATGCCGCATAAACATCAACAGTTCTTTCCACCCAGCAGCACTGCATACATCCTCAAGGAATGCTGACACCACATATGCTATGCTCATTGTCATAGATCAAATGGAATGAAACCAAACATTCTGAGGTCTAGAAACCTTCGTCAAATCATAACAAAGGAATATGAACACCTTTATCCAATGTGCAATTATAGTCTTGGATATTTTATTTCCTAATATCTTCTGATTAAATGAGACAAACAACACATTAGTCCTTCAACTACGTTTGGTCCTTTTAATGGATGTATTTACAACACATTTGACATCCAAGGTGTGCCATTTCTTTTCTAGGTCATGAGTTGGATTTGGATGTAAATTTAGCAATTTTATTGATTGAAACAGGGCCCTATTTAAATGAAATTTTGGTAAAAAATTGGGATTTAATGTCAAAGTAAATTTTTCATGATCCTATTTACACAGACTGGGATGTCTAGACAATGCTACCAGCTGTGATACCTGCCTGACTCATGTCATTGCGACCCAAAAAATTACTTTAAAGGTCAACTGCCTTAATGACAACTCCCACAATGGCTCAAATGATGGTTGGCTAAGTCTATTTAATACTAAGTTTTAGTTCCACTATGGAAAGCTATGCACTGTCAGTGGTACCTTTAAGGTAACCCCTCTTTAAAATCTTCTGACATGTGCATTTACAGCAAGAGGCAAACTTTATGATTTGAAAAATTGTTAAAGCTGCCACTTGCCTCTTAAGACTATTATGGCTTCCAGGGGTAGGCAACCTTTCTGAGCCGGGGGCTGGGTTGCTGTCCCTCAGATAACTGGGGGGCCGAAGCCGGGGGTGGAGCTTCCACCCTCCGGGGGCAGGCCTGCACTGGAGGCCTCCCCCTCTTTGCTGGCCCCTGATGGGGCCCCAGGCCCCATCAGAGGCCGGGAAAGAACCGATGGGGGCGCCAGCGCTGGAGGCCTCTCCTCTTTCCTGGCCCCTAAGGGGCCCAGGCCCCATCAGAGGCTGGGAAAGAGCCGGTGGGGGGCGGCAGTGCTGGAGGCCTCCCCTCTTCCCTGGCCCCTGAGGGGCCCAGGCCCCGTCAGAGGCCAGGAAAGAGTCGGCGGGGGGGCGCCAGCGCTGGATGCCTCCCCTCTTTCCCAGCCCCTGAAGGGCCCAGGCCCCTTCAGAGGCCAGGAAAGAGCCGGCGGGGGGTGCCAGCGCTGGAGGCCTCCCCTATTTCCCGGCCCCGTGCACTCCTTCTCGGCCTCCGTGGAGGCTGCCCTCCAGAGAGGCCGAGAGGGAAGCCAGAGGTCCCCATGGAGGCTGAGAGGGAAGCCAGAGGGCAGCCCTCCACGGAGGCCGAGAGGGAAGCCAGAGGCCCCGCGCGCGCGGGCTTGGCCTCCGCGGAGGCCGGCCTCCACGGAGGCTGAGTGGGAAGCCAGCGGCCCCGCGTGCTCCTTCTCGGCCTCCGCGGAGGCTGCCCTCCACATAGGCCGAGAGGGAAGCTGGAGGCCGTGGGGAGGCGGGGAAGGTGGCGCGGCTGCGCGCAGGAGGCACCGCCTCCACCTTCGCCTCCTCCGCCCCAGACCTCGCTGCCCTCCTCTTCCTCCGCCTCCTCCGCACGGCCATGTGTGGTGGAGGAGGAGGATGGCAGTGAGGCCCCCATGGGTGCCTGGAGCGGTGCCCAAGCTGTGGCGGGGGCGGCAATCGGCGGCAGGACCGAGCTGGGGCCGGTCCTGAGGCCTTGGTGGGCCGGATTCGGCCCGTGGGCCGTAGGTTGCCAACCCCTGTCTTAAAACTTTATCTACTCCTTGTTGCAAAAACTCAAAAATGTCTCCAACTTGCACTGTATGAACGTCCCTTCCATGCATCTGACACCACTTTACAAACAGCCTCGTCATAGTATATATTCTTTGAGTGGATGGTTTCTGTAACGCCAGCATGGTTTCCACTACTAAATCTGTGTACCCTTGCTGCCTTTATATTCATCTTTAATTTTCCAAACAATCCTCATCCAATCTGGGCTGTGATGAATCATCCCCTAATGAATCAAGTCCAGCCTGCTTGATAGTCTCCAACATTTCTCTGCTGACAAGTGCACTAGCAAGGGGAGCCACAGCCACCTTGGCCACTAAGGTTTTACCGGAACTACTGTGGCTCGTTCTCTGCATATTTTCATCAGCACCTTCTGTATTATTGATACTAGTGGGAATGCTTATAATTCCCTCAGAGGTCGCAGCACTGCCAGTACAATTTTTTGATCTGAAATTCAACATAAATGGATGCTTTTAGTCGGTAAAGGTAAAAGTATTGCCCATTGACAAGGTTGTCAGGTCATGTCTGACCGTAGGAGGTGGTGCTCCTCTCCATTACTAAGCCAAAGAGCCAGTGTTGTCAGAGACTAATCATGTGGCCAGCATGATTGCACACAACACTGTTTAGTCAGTTAGGACATTTTAATCATAAATCCACACTGACATGGAAAATCAGTTGGCAAGTTGTGAATGGTTGATAGACTTTTCTTTCTAGTAAATATTCCAAGAAGAGCCAGGCATGACATTTCATAAAATGTTTTAAAATTTACTGACACAAGACACCACTGACATCACAAGTAAGAATTTTCTCTCTATTCAGTATAAAACATCAATAGATGGGCAGAAAGACATCAGTTCAAACAAAGAACTATAAACCTATTCCAGCCCTCTGTGCTGAAGCAGGATTATCTATAACAAACTTTCCTAAAGATTTAGAGAACAGAATTCCATTATAGCAAGAGTTTAATCAATAGCATTACCCTTCTTATTATTAGTAGTACATGTTCCTTTCTGCTTTCACAAGCTGAAAACACTATACAATCGTTCATTTGTAATATTCATTTGCAGAGCTTGGAAAAAATTAATTACAAGTAAAGCAGTTACCCATAACTAGTTATTTCTGGGGGTAATGAGAACATGATGAAGCCACACTTCAAAATTAATGAAATAAGAGCAAAGATGCATTATTAGTTTAAGCAATAATGGTTTGTACTTAGTTTCAAATATTACCTTTAAAGGCAGTTTCACACAAAAAATCCTCTATTGCCATTTTCTTATCCATTTTAAGGGCTTTCCTCTGAAAAAGTAGCAGAAGGTAATGAATAGTGCAGCAAACAATGTAGCAAGTTACTTGTTTTAATCACTAAAGGAGTAATGGCAATAGAGGATAGTTAAAGGATGTAGTTAAAATGTTCAGCTAAAGTCTTATTTCACAAAAGCTAAAGACATTTAAACAATTCTATTACAAAACCACATAGTTAAAACAATTTAAAACACATTTAAAGCATAATTTAAAAGATAAAAGCACAGCACACTACATTTAAAGCACTCTTCTGCCACAGTAAGTTAAGAAACAAAGACCTTCCTAAATAAAATTTTAAAAAAGTATTTGCCTGCTAGTGGAAATAGAGAAGAGAGAAGGGTCAACTGGTGAATACCCCCCCCCCCCAAAAGACATTAAAATGTGGGCACGCTTGTACAGGAAAGGTTTTTAGGATGAGGGTTTTATGACTTATCCCAAGTAATTCACTGGGTTAAAGTGGCTATTTGAATCAAAGTCCCCCACTCAAAATCTAATATTTCATCTACTACTTCACCTAGAGCTTTAATGGATGCTATTATCAATTATGGAATTAACAATTTATTAAGATGCCTGATGCATAGCTTTCCCTCCCTCTCTATTCTTCACACTGTACTTTATATTTAAACCATAGTTCTAAACAATTACACAGATTTTCACTGGTATGCTCTCCTTCAGTATTGACTTGTATTATGAAGCAATCCTGTCTTACTAAGTTTATTATCTGGAAGCATTTTTTTCTGGAATTCTTCTGGACTTTTTAAAAACACCCAACTGAACTGCAAACACAAGATTATCAGATGCTTGATTTACCTTTATAATTTTTTTAAAAAAGCATATTTACCTTTTCTACAAACCTTCTCCAAGGCAAGAATTTCCATTTCCTAGCTCCTGGGTACTTCTAAAATAAAAAAGAGTTGACATTCTGGGTCACATTGAAATTATGTAGCATGATGGTATGTGAATCTAACCTATCTGTTTCATATTTAATATGAAATATTTACAATACATTCTCATTTTATGGAGTATTTCATCTTTTCTTATATAAATCCTGTCAGTGAAAAAGAGTTGCAAAAAACAGAAACCCTTATTCGGAAAGACATACAAAGCCAGAACAATCTGGGCAATACGAAAGCCATTTTATGAGTAAAGGGTGAAAACATAATTCATGGCTGTGGAAAACATAAGCGAGAGGTTGTACATTCCATCTTAACTGGAAAAAGCTTGTGTCTCCTAGAAGTTTATTTTGTCTTGTTTTGACAGATCTACCATACTATTTCATTCTTTCCATACTAAAATATAAAAGGTGACATTTCATGTCATATATATATATATATATATATATATATATATAGCTCTTTTTAAAAAGTACCAAATGTCAGTTAGGGAACCCACAGAGACTCTGCATCAAGCCTTGTTCTGCAAGGGGGAATTGACAGCTTCCAGAACTGCTTAAGGCCAATTCACTGTTTACACAGCAAGTATGATTACTTTATTTCTCATAATGAACACTGTAAATTTTGATAGGAAGTCATATGTGCATAAACATAGGGAAGGGGCAAGTAATAGAATTTGCATTGGGAATTATGATTTCCGTCTACTATGCAAAATCCAGTCTGCACAAAGGAACAGCCTCTGATTTGTAACCTTGATAATCAGTCTCCTCAGATTTTATGTTATGGATTTTTCATTAACAGCTAAGTAACATTTTATCAGTTTGACAGGCTGCTCTATATCCAGAGTTGCAGTAACCAATACTACACCACACTGGCTCACACTAGGAATGCCTATGTCAAATATAACATGAGAGTATGTTGTATGTTCTGTGAACTGTGATGCCCTGTCTCTACCTAACGTTCCCTGTCTCTAGCATTCCTTTACCAGGCCAAACAACCTTGGAAACTTTCAGTAACAGTTAGTGTCTCGGGCTCCTCCTGTTTCCCATCATTAAGCCCAGCACCTGCTCACTATATCAGAACACATTTAAAACCAAAACTACATCTAAAATATAATCAGCCTAAAAAATAAAACTCATGACACATGGAACCTGCACAGAGGACCCTGACAACACCCCTTGGAGTTATTCAGATGGTGAAAATAATCCAGGTAGAATCTAGGTTGAATCTTAATTGTTTACATGCATTTTGAATGCATCCAATTCAGTTTTTTGAGGGGACTGCCAAAAAAAACCCTTTAGCCCAGGATAATCGATGTTGGATTTTTTTTCGAGTTTTTCTAAAAGATTCAGCTGTGTGAATAACTGATGTGAATAGTCCTGGGATAAAACTCTACATGCCTTGAATGTGCTTCAAATACATTTGCATCATCGATTCCATCTTTATTTGACTGCTGACTTGTGTGAGCAACTGAACTTGCAGAGATGCGCATAGATGCAGATGCAACAAATCCAGAATGTGTGAGATGATTCACATAGTCGCACTAAAAAACAATGTGTGAATGACCCTTTTGATTGGGCATGGATCAGAAGAGGGAAAATAGAGGTCTGACTAGATGTTTCCTTTCAGTTCTCCCTGCAATACGCAACACTTTGGAGAGGAAAAAATTCTATGAAGATAGTATCAGGTTATTCAAATGTGCAGTAAGGAGTACTGGTGAGGTACTGGAAACAGAGTTGCATGTGCCACCTAAGCCTGCTGCCCCCAGATGCAAGGGATAATGCTATCCTGTCACCAATGTTCACAGAAAATGTGTTGGCCCTCTGATCAGTTTCTGTGCATGAAACCAGGGATGGATTTTTATAAAAGTTGTTTCCCTCTGGCAGCCAAATATCTTGGGCAAACACCAAGGCTAAAAATATGCAAGGTTCAATCCTACTGAAATAAATGGGGCATAGCTAAGTAAAGGATTTAGGATCAGGGGAGTTGCCTATTTATTTTTATTTGGAGAAGGACAATTAAAAAGTTCTTCTGAATCAGAGAATACATCCCTTTACTCTGCTTTCATGAAGCACTGCAGCAGTATCCAGTAGCAACTAAAACTGCAATCATAGCAATACCAGTGATGCAGGCTCTGTTGCAAAGTACTGTAGTATTTCCTGGCTACTTCCAGAAACTGCAGAGGAGAGACACAGTGTTGATTAGTGTGAAAAGCTTTTTGTGCATTACTATTTGGGAAATACAATCTGGGCACCATCTAGTGGAGACAGTGGGCATCAGTTTAACTCTCCCCCCAACTGTTTTGTTTTGTATATAGTAGGCATAGTTCAGAAATAAAAAAGTTTGGACTATAACTCCCAGAATCCCCACTCAATATGGGCACTATGCATACTGGTTAGAGGATTCTGGAAGCAAAGGAAGCTTTTACAAGCACTGACTGGAATATTTTGTTTTCTTGTTGTTAACCGCCTTAGAATCAACCCCCAACTCACAGCAACCCTGTCCAACCCTGCATTGCCTTGTTGCACATTTGGAGTTTAAATCTACCCAGCTTAAGATGGAACAACAAAACAGGCATGATTAAACTGTCTGTACCCATTGTGCTATGAATACTGCCAAAGGGAGCCACTAAAACAGCTTTTCTTAAGCTAGTGCCTTCCTGGTCTTTGGATCCAAACTATCAGTAGCCCCAGATCACATAGTCACAGGTCAGGAATGATAGGAATTATTATCCAAAACACCTGAGAAGAGCACCAGTTTGGGGGAAACCGCCTTAGAATAATGCCATCTGACCACCCCATTTGTTATGACATAGGCATTCACATTCACAGAGTGCTATAGAGCTCTGTAATTATCACACTCCATTTCCTTTCCCTGATTTAGCAAAGTATAAGTCAACATTACAAAAGGAGGGACATGCCTGATAACCCTTCCCTCTACTTTATATTCCTTTATACGCCTTATCATAAAAACCCTTTCCTATTTAACACTTACATCAGTTTGCACCTGGAACCTCTAAATATTGACCAAGCCATCTGTTATGTCGATCTTAATACCAATAATACTGGCTAGATTGCCAGCTCCTTTCCTCGGAAAGGTTTGCCCCTACAATCTAAATGACACAGAGACTTTCAACAGGTTATTTCCCACAGCAAAATATTTCCTGAGCCTATGCTTGTCATGTGTATGTCCTGAAAATACCATCATGGGAGGCTTATTTCCACTCCTTTTTAACCCTCCAAGAGTGCATCCACAATGCAGAAACACAGCACTTTGCTACCTTTGTAAACAGCTGCTGCCTGACTGCAGAATTAATGCACTTTGACACCACTTTAACTGTCATGGCTCCATCCTTTCACATCCTGGGATCTGTGGTTTGTTGCAGCACTCTCTGACAGAGAGGACTAACCACATTGCCACACTACCCTCTTATAGTGCTGCTATTCCACTTTTACTGCTCTGGCTGTTGCATTTTGGGATTTGTAGTTCAATGAGGCCAAAGAGCTCTCTGACTGAGCATTCTAAATGCCCCTCTTTAAACTGCAAATCCCAGAATGCAATAGGAGGCAGGCAGAGCAATTAAAGTGGAATAGCAGTGCTATAAGAGTATAGTGCTGCAATCTAGTAAATGCCTCACAAAACTACAAATTCCAGATTCCCATAGTAATGAGCCGTAGCAGTTAAAGCGGTCTCAAACGGGATTAATTCTGAGGTGTAGGTGCAGCCTTAACATCATGGTGCATTCTGGGATTTGTAGTTCGGTGATTATTGCGTTTCTCCAGTTTGGAATTTTCAGCACTGGGTTCGTTCTAGAAATCCCAGAATTGTATAAAGTGGAGCCACGCCGCTTACAGAAGTGCCAGAACTGTGCGGTTCTACATCTCCCTGAAACAGGCACTCATGTGGCAGAAATAATCCAAGATGACACCGCTTTAACTGCCATGGCTCAGTGCTAGGGAATCCTGGGGTTTGGTTTGCTGTGGCACCAGCACGCTCTGACAGAGAAAGCTAAACGTCTCACAAAACTACAACCCCCAGAATTCTGTAGCTCGGAGCCACAGCCTTTGAAGTGGCCCCAAAGATGCAGCTTTAATTATTCATCTTGTTTATGATGCAAATTTGTCACCCTGCACAAGGGCGCTCTGCCAGAGAAGGCTAAACGCCTCACAAAACTACAACTCCCAGAATACAATAGCATGGAGCGTGCGGGAGGGGGCACTTTAAGTGGCGTCAAACTGGATTATTTCTCCAGTGCGGATATAGTGTGTGAGGGGGGAAACCGGTGCTTAAACTACATGTTATGCTTTCAATAGTACGAGTAATTAATCTTATTTAGCCCTCAGTCTCTGGACGGAAACGGAAACTGGCTTAGTCTCCCTCGCAGCGACCGTTACAGCGCCTCCATTTGAACCTCGCTCCCCGCTCTCCGGAGCTCATTATTCCAAAGCAAGGCAGCGATTGGTCAGAACCTGAAAGGGGGCGTGGCCAAGGCGGCATTTTATACAGTACTTCTACGTATTTTATATTCCCTCAGTCAGCGCCTCTCTCTCTCTTGTGTCGCGCGCGTTTCGTTAGGCCCCTCTTAGCTGTCTAACCATTTGCCTGAGAAGTTTAGGTGGAAAAACAAAACAAAACAAAGCTCTGAGTAGCGAAACGGAGATAAAAATAAACAGGCGGGAGAAAAAGGAAGGCGGCAACATCTCGTAGTTCTGTTTGGAGGTGAAAATAATAATTAAAAAGAAAACAGGCAATGGAGAAGACGGGAGGGGTCCTTGGCGGTGTGGAAAACGCGCGCCAAGTTTCCTTTTCTTTCTGAGGGACATTAATACCGAAGCGGCGGTCGGAGGAGGAGGATGTAGCCGGTGAGGAGGGGTGCGTCCACACTGGAGGAATAATCCGGTTTGGTGCCTCTTTGGTTCATGGCTATGGAATTCTGGGAGTTGGAGTTTGTTGTGGGGCCGGGCCCCACAACAAACTCCAACTCCCAGAATTCCATAGCCATGAGCCAAACAAAGAGTTAAAGCGGGACGAAACCGGGTTAAACCATCCCCAAAGGCCGAGGGAGGCGTCACAATACAGCCCAGGCTGCCCATGGGAGTGATGCTTTGTGAGTCACTAACGACAACTGTGTGCCCTTTTCCCTCCCAAAGGTCCCTGGCCTTTCTGGCGAGGAACGGGGCTGGAAGAAAATGCCCGGCGTCGTCTTGCCCAGCGACAGCGATGGACTCCCCAGAGGCTCCCCGGCCGCCACCACGAAGAAGGGCAGGCTGTCGCTGAAGTTCTTCCAGAAAAGGGAGACCAAAAGAGCCCTGGATTTTGCAGAGTCGCCGGAAAACGAGCAGAAGGCTTCGGAACATGACGAGAGCCCCGTGATGTAAGAAGGGCTTTGGGGTTTTCTTATCGCAGTCTAGCAAAAACTTTGAAAGAGGTCTTGTTGTTCTTGCGGTTTTGGTGGGTCTTCAGCTTTGTCTTTATATGTTACACACAGAATTGCATGTTGAAACGCGGCAATAAGGATAGGTTAGCATTTGTGCAAAACCTTTCCCCTTGTGTCAGGGTGATCTAACTGGATTTACTGCAGAGCACTATCTTCATGGTAATCTCACAGTCAGGTTATTTACTCCTAGGTTCCCCCCCCCCCCCACAAAAGCCAATATTAATTTTTTAAAAGTGTCTTACTCCTGGCTGAATGAAACTACATGTGAAAGGGATCTGGGAGTCCAAATAGACCACAAGTTGAACATGAGTCAACAGTGTGATGCGGCAGCTAAAAAGGCCAATGCGATTTTAGGCTGCATCAATAGAAGTATAGTGTCTAGATCAAGGGAAGTAATAGTGCCACTGTATTCTGCTTTGGTCAGGCCCCACTTTGAATACTGTGTCCAGTTCTGGGCACCACAATTCAGAAAGGACATTGAGAAATTGGACCATGTCCAAAGGAGAGTGACTAAAATGGTGAAGGGTCTGGAAACCATGAAGCCCTATGAAGAACGACTTAGGGAGCTGGGGATGCTTAGCCTGGAGAAGAGAAGATTAAGAGGTGATATGATATCCCTGTTTAAATATTTGAAAGGATGTCATATTGAGGAGGGAGCAAGCTTGTTTTCTGCTGCTCCAGAGACTAGGACCCAGAGCAATGGATGCAAGCTACAGGAAAAGAGATTCCACCTCAACATTAGGAAGAACTTCCTGACAGTAAGGGCTGTTTGACAGCGGAACACACTCTCTCGAAGTGTAGTGGAGTCTCCTTCCTTTGAGGACTTCAAACAGAGGCTGAGTGGCCATATGTCAGAGAATGCTTTGATTGAGAGTTCCTGCATGGCAGAATGGGGTTGGACTGGATGGCCCTTGTGGTCTCTTCCAACTCTGATTCTATAAATTATAACTCAAGTCATGTCTGTTTATGTGAATTTGGCTTTGATGTCAATAAATCTAGTTGACATAAGCTACACTAATTATGGCTCAGTGTAAGCATCTTTCAGTTTGTTCAGATTTTTAATACTGTACTCATTTTTAACCCAAGGGAGTTAAGTGGCAATCCCATGTGCCCTTAAGAATACAGTGGGATTAAGGTGAAATTTTAGAGTTACACCAGTTAGGCTTTTCCTGGAAATAAATGGGGTTTGATACTTCAGCTGTGGTTAGATTGCATTCTGTATCCCACTTTAATTGGGAAAAGGTTAGACTGTGTTCCAAAGAAAAAGAGTCTTCATTAGAACTTTACATTTTGTGAAAAGGTTTCTGTGGATACAACCCATGAATACTGAGAATGCTCTTTTTCATCTTACCCAAGGAGTAAGCTCCTCTGCACAGACTTGAGACTCACTTCAAATTATGTCTGTAATTGACCTTTCTGTACGTACTGAGAATTTGTGAATGCAGCAAACTGCTTTTAGCAAACATGCTTAAGAGTACATTACATACCTTTGTTGTTAGGAGGACTAGTATGTTTCTGGGCGTGAGATGGACTAAAAATTGAACAATGATTGTTCACACGTGCTCCACAGGACTAATTTTAAAGCATGGCCTAATTGTGAGCATATTGTAGATTATCCTACCCTTATGGGATCATGACTCAAAACAAACTACAGTACCTACTTAATTAAACGGTCAAAACTATAAAAGCCTGACTCCAAAATGCTAGTGCACACAAGAAAACAGCATGTTAACAAAAGCACAGTGAACTATTGCTACAGTTTCTGCACACGCCAAAGAAATACCGTATTTTCCGGCGTATAAGACGACTGGGTGTATAAGACGATCCCCAACTTTTCCAGTACCAGTCCAGCTTGGAGGTTTCAGCACCTGCCCTATAAGACAACACCTGGCGTATAAGACGACCCCTGACTTTTTAGAAGATTTTCCTGGGTTAAAAAGTAGTCTTATATGCCAGAAAATACAGTACTGTTTATGTAAGAGCAGGAGTAGGAAATTGGATTGGTTCCAGGGGTAGCTGCTATTGGTACAACCCAGGAAGCTGCATGACTTCAGAACTGTCCCATTAAGCTCTGTCCTTTAACATCATCATCCACTCCTCCTCTTTTACAACTTTCCAAGCCTCTGTGCACAGAGAAAGGGCCTTGGCTGCTGCGCAGGAGGAGCTCTTTGGCATACTGGCTGAATCTTGCACTGTTCTTTCTAATTAGGATGGCACACTAAAGGACTCTACTAATGGCACACTCTACTAATATTTGAAAGAGCAGCTCCTCCCTGCTGTTGAGTTGCATACCAATGAAAAGAGATAACAATGGAGATTCTTACCTGAGCACTACAGGCAGAGAGAGAAACACTGTTTTGCTGTAGTGCTATCAAGAACAGTTGGGATAGTGGGCAGGGTATGCAAGGGAATTGCTGTGGGTTGGAATTGGCATGTGAGATGGAGGTTCTCTATCCCTGAAGTAAAGGGCTTACTTGCTATGTATCAAGTTCCATTAATTAATAGTCTTAGGGAAGCTTGATTTCTGCACACTGATTAAGAAGACATTTTAGTAAAGGATATTTGTATCTAAACTTTAAGGTAAAGGTATTCCCTATTGACAAGGTTGTCAAGTCGTGTCTGAACGTAGAGAGCAGTGCTCATCTCCGTTACTAAGCCGAAGAGCCAGCATTGTCAGAGACTACTCTGTGATCATATGGCAAGCATGATTGCATAGAATGCTGTTTACCTTCCCATCAAAGTGGTACCTATTTATCTACTAGCATTTGCATAGTTTTGAACTGCTACATTGGCAGAAGCTGGGACTAGTGATGGGAGCTCACCCCATCATGCCGCACTTGGGCCTCAAACTGCCAATCTGCCGATCTTGCAGTCAATAGAGTCAGTGTCTTAACCACTTGAGCCTTAAATGTGGTTTAATTTCAGTGCATCCTATACACATTTAGCTGAACATAAAACTTAATATAAGCAGTGTGTGTTTTAAGTGAATGTGTATATAAGTTTGTTCTGTCAGAAACCATGTAATACATAAATTAATATTCTTCTTTGTATGATAGCGAGCAGATAGTTCCTGCAGCACAGCCACTTCCACCTGTTTGCTGTGAGAAGAAAGACATCATGCTGCCTTTTGTGGGCTTGAACAATCTTGGCAACACTTGTTACCTTAACAGTATACTCCAGGTAAATTCATAACAGAATTAGAACATTAATGTTAAACATAGTAAGTGTCTGTGTTTACTGGATGGAACAGGCCATTAAAGAGATGACAGGAAGCTGTATGTGGACTTTCTGAATTTCTGAAAGCTAGAAAAATCAGTGATGTGTGCTAATTCTCTTAAGGTGGACAGTTTTGCTTTTTTTGGGGGAGAAGTCTCATTTTCCATCTATGTGCCCTAATATCGAGTGCTTTCTTATAAACTGATTTTGAACTTAGCTTAAGCTGTGCCTTGATTTTAGTGAAAGTATTTTAAACACTTATTTAACTCTTCCGTGAAATTTAAAACTTCTGAATTTGCCCAGTATTTTGAATCAGATTTTCCGGTTCTGTTTATATTGATGCACAGGAATATCAGAACAGGACAGAATTAAAAACAACAACAACAACCCACCAATAACACTGAGCATGAAAACTACAAGCAAATCACAATATAATAAAACTTGCCACAAATGAACCCACCGAAGTGTAGCTTGCTTTTCTTGGGATTTTGCAACCGATATTTAACTTGTTAAATTCATTTTTTAAAAAAAAGAAAACATGGGAACTAGTGTTTTGCATTTAGTCATGAAACTTTGAACCTGCTACTATACAAAACAACTAGAAGTTGTAATTTAAAATCCTTTTTTACTAAAGGTACATTCACGTGGCTCATAACTGAAGTATCACTTTCCATCTTATCAATATTAAAGGTTCCTGGTCAGTTCCTAGAAACAAAATAAGCAGAAAATTCTAGTGCAAATATTTCCACTATTATTTGTATATTGATACATTCAGTTGCATCAGAAACACCGATTTAAAGTTTATTAGAAACCTTTCTCTATTCAATGACTCAAGTTAGCAACTGAACAAAATTCCCTGGCTGAACACTGCTTGGCTGTGCATTTGGCAGTCCAGAGCAAAAGTTATTTGGAGAGTAGAGTCATATTATAATGACAACTCATGACTTCTTTCTGAGGTTACATTTCTTCACACCATCACCCCAAGTAATTGTACAGTCATACCTGCCAGGTACCAACTTTCTGGGCATTCATGAGCTTACATCATTTTTATTCTCAAGGGCACTCTATGAAATAAATGACATAAGAGATAGTAGCTGGTTCAGAGTGACCCCGTAGACATCACAACTGATAAGAGATTTTAATGCAGATCTCTGGTCAGAAGTGACATTGTGGATCTACTACACCCATAAATGTATAGCCAAAGATACTTTTTTGTGGATTGTGTTTCTTTGTTTTACAATTATTCTTCTTATTTTAGGTGCTCTATTTTTGCCCCGGCTTTAAAACTGGAGTGAAAAAGTTATTTAATGTAATTTCCAAAAAGAAGGAAAGCTTAAAGGAAGAAATTGATAAGGTATGGATACATTATCCACGGTAGGGATATTGTAACTAAGAAAGGTCATTATATTGTGGGTTCACTGTAAATTGGCTCCTTTGGAAGGAAATAAATCATGAAGAGTTGTCATTTCTGTAGCAAAGTAATTTAGACTGGGTTGTGTAACTTTGCCTTATTTTGAAAAGTTTTGTAAGCTGAGTGTCAGCTATCCCTTGGTCACAATGTGATAATAAAACATATTTTTATACCATATTATCTTAGTACCTTGAGATGATGTGCAAAACGAATTAAAATACTATACATAAATATTATGAGAAAAGGATATATGTATGCAGTTAGCTAAAATAGTAGACAAAATGTTTACTTTGAGAAGCAACAAATTATTTTCTCTGCCTTTACAGGGGACCATTAAAGAAGATTCTCTCGCAAGCTATGATTTGGTCTGCAGTTTACACTCCCTGATCATTTCAGTAGAACAGCTTCAGGCCAGTTTTCTTTTAAGTCCAGATAAATACACAGAGGACCTTGCTACTCAGCCAAGAAGGCTCCTAAACACACTAAGGTACAAATATTTTAAGAAGTTCCTGTATTTCTAACCCTTGCTGAATTCACTTAAAAGCACTAATGTTTTAAAATAAGATAGCCTCCCATTAAGGATGTTGGGATATTAAACAGAATTTCCAGAAACATCATAGTACATCTGCTTATTTCTAATCCCATAAAACAGAGGTACTCTAGCAATAATGCAGGATAATTTGCTGAAGTGTTCCCTGGTCCTTCATGGAGCACATCTTTAAGTTACAGATTAGGCTGAAAGATTAGACCTAAATATTCCATATCCTACCAAACTAGGCTGCTCATAAAATGTGTTGCCAGCTATGTTTTGTGAAATGCATATATCTCCGTTAAAACCTCAAAAAAGTAAAACATTTGATTATTATTTTTTTACTGTTGGGTATATAATATCACTCAGCTGTTTATAAATTGGGTTATCTCATATCTTATGATTTTATAGGGAGCTCAATCCCATGTATGAGGGATATTTGCAGCACGATGCCCAAGAAGTATTGCAGTGTATATTGGGGCATATCCAAGGAACGTGTCAGTTCTTAAAGGACAAACTCAAATACAAATCAGTGCAAGAGCCCACAACTGAACTTGAAAAAAAATCAAATCAGAATAGTGACAGTGCTAGTATTGTTGAAGAGGATAGAAATGTGCTTGATGATCAAATGAAAAAGGACTGTGAAGATAAAACTAAAGGAAGTGTGAAGAGAAAAAGTGATGATATTGAAGGGGGCAATGAAAAGAAAAAGTCCAGGGTATCCAGAGAGAAAAATGGAGGTGAAGAAAATCTAAGACAGACTCGATCGAAGAGAAAAGCACTAGAAGAAAAACTGGAAACTCATCCTGAAGCTGTAATTAAGGAAATGAAAATTCAAAGTGAAAATGAAACTACCAAGCCAATCCATAAAAAATCAAGGCTTAGGTTAAACTGGTTAATATCTTCAAGCAACCAGCCTAGTATTTTGTCTAAGTTCTGTAGTCTTGGAAAGTTGGCAACAAACTTTGGGTTCAAAGATCCCATCAAAGAAATGGATAACTGTCAGTTTACAGACACTTCTGTCAAGTGTGAAAAGAGTATCCAGTCAAAGGAACAATATTATGAATCATCGTCTCCCAAGGAAAGCACTGTGGAAAAGGGAACTGAAGAACAACTCAAGAAAGGTTAGCTAGTGAAGACCTTCTTTGAGAGTGGGAGGGAGGGAATCAGATTGTTGATCTATTTACTGGGCTAGTCTTCTTGCTAGCAAGTTTTATAACAGTAGAACATTGTAACTGATTATTTGCTGTTAGAAGAGATGGGATAAGCCATGAGTGGTTTCCATGGCTCTGTTCTTATTTACTACAGGATCTAGGGCAGGCCATGGGAGCAAAAACCTTGTTTTCTAATTTATTAAGCCTAGGAGGGACAAAAATAATTAGACCAGATTCATAGCTTAGCTTTGTGTCTCATGTAATTCTACAATACACAGGTTGTAAATGTTGAGTGTTTGCCCTAAGCAAGCAGAACAGTGGCAAACTGCAAGGCCACACTAACTAGATAGGAGTTGACAAATTCAGTTTAGAACAGATTAATTTAATCTGAGTTTTAAAATAGTTTCCAGATTATCTAAAATTTAACTAAATATGGGTTACATTTTGAATTTTTACAAATTATAGAATACAAAATTAAAATAATTACAAGGGTTTGGGTGCATGTGAGGAATGATAAGGAGGTTCTTCTCCAGAAGTAAAGATTGTGGGAGTACTCTTAACCTGGATGTAAAAAGATCCTTTTAGTTTGCTTTGTAGGAGGAGTTTTCCTACATGATGAAGACGTTTTTATCATTCCTTCCAGAAAATGTGTATGAACAGAAATGCATTTGAAGGACAGAATTGTAATGGTAGTAAAGTAGTGTGTTCAATAACAAGTGTAATTTTATACTCCAGACACAATGACAGTGATCAATAAGTAAAGTAAACAATGGGAGTTTACAATGGAGCTTCTCCCAAAGCACAGGGCCTTCCAACTACACTCGAATTGACTACTTTCACCTCTGACCTAACTGAAAGCTATTCCAAGATTAGGGACTTCTGGGAGCATCTTGAGATGTTTCATAGCCCACTCTGTCTAGGAGGAAGAGTTCAGTATAATCTGTTCTATAATTTTCTTTTGGTACAGAGTTGGCTGACTTTGATTTAGTCGAGAGACTCTTCCAGGGCCAGTTGGTATTGCGAACAAGATGTTTAGAGTGTGAATGTTTCACTGAGAGGAGAGAAGACTTTCAGGATATCAGTGTACCTGTACAAAAAGATGAACTGTCCAAAGTGGAAGAGAATTCTGAAAGTAAGTAATACTGCAGTAAAGGATTTTAGGATGGCTATGATTCATGCTTGACCATGTGTGTTAGAAAGTTTTAAGAGTATTGATATAATGTCACCTGTGATTACTTACTGAATGTAATTTTTTTGCATAGCTTTATCTTTACATTTTAGATAGTTGTATGGTTGACATCCTCCAGAAGTGAGCCATGATAGCAAAAATTGTAGGAAATTGTTGCCTACTTAAAAACCATTTTAGGGAATGTTTATGTAACTAGGTCCAAAACACACTGCAGAAATAATCCTGTTTGAGACCGCTTTAACTGCCCTGGCTCAGTACTAGAGAACACTGGGAGTTGTAGTTTATTGTGGCACCAGAGCTCTCTGACAGAGAAAGCTAAATGTCTCACAAAACCACAGTGCCCAGAATTCTCTAGCATTGATCCAAGACAGTTAAAAGCCGTCTCATACTGGATTATTTCTGCAGTGTGTTCTGGACCTTTACTCATACAATCAGAGTTTGAAGGGTTGTAGGCGAACTGGTCCACACCCCCCCCCCCCCCCTCATCAATATTGGAAATGCAGAAACAGTACCCCAGCTGACAGCTGCATGGGACAGCTCATCATTCTGTAGTTAATTGTTTCTGTCATTAAATTATAACTACTATTAAAAAGATTTTATAATATTCAACTAAGATCTACCATCCTGTAAGTTAAGCCCTATCACATATTAGGTTCTTCATGGTTTTCCCAATATTTGAAGAATTGTGCAGTTCCCGTTTTCTCCAGGCTAAACCTTTCTCATTTGACTTATTTTTATAACCCTGATCATCTTGGTTATTCCTCTGAACCTGTTCTACATTGTTTATATGGTTCATATTTGAAGTATGGTGCCTAAAACTGGGCATAGTACTTCACAAGCAGTCAGTATAAATGACATTATTGCTACTTCATGATTTAAAAATTACAGATACATAAATGTGTCCTAAAACTGTGTTAGCTTTTATTTTGTGGAAACTGCTTTATGCTGCAGATTGATGCTTCTGATAATAGGGAGGGGATGTTACACATGTATTCCAGTACAGTACTTTAGCCTTCAAACATTGTTATGTTTTGCTTAACAGCTAGACATAATTTATTCAGTATCTTGTTGAAGAGACAGCAAAGCAGCCTGTGTAAACAAGAACAAATTTCCCACACTACAGATCCTGGCAAAGGCAAGGCTGCATTGCACTGAGATGGTCAGGGCCTGGTATGCACACTGCAAGGAAGGGCCTGAGGCATCATGCTCCATTCCCACCTAAAGTAGTCTTGTCCTACAGCAGTGCAGATTTAGTATTGGGGCACAGAACTGGCTTTTAGAAGTCTTCAGATGATAGCAAAGCATATGTTTGTTCAGTATTGATGTAGCTTATGTGTAACACCTCACACAATGGTTTCCTAAAGATATTAACCATTTTGCAATCATGATTAACAGACTTGTCTTTTACATTTCAGAAGACATGTATTGAAACAATTATACTGCTCTAACTAATCAACTCTTACAGTTTCCCCAGATCCCAAAACAGAAGTGAAAACACTGAAGTGGGCAATTTCACAGTTTGCTTCTGTGGAGAGGATTGTGGGAGAAGATAAATATTTTTGTGAAAATTGTCGTCATTACACAGAAGCTGAACGTAGTCTTCTTTTTGATAAAATGCCTGAAGTTATAACAATCCATTTGAAGTGCTTTGCTGCTAGTGGACTAGAGTAAGTATTGTGAATAAGACACATGAAAAGTCCCGGCTACTGGAAATGAAATGTTGCTGAAATGTAGACTATTATTAAATGTATACATGTTAGCTCTCTTTAGTGAATACATGAATACAGAAAGCAGGGTTGAACTCAAGTGGGGAGTCTCTGGTACTCTTCTGGCTTTCTGGGTATTTCACAACCCTGGAAAATCAGGATTCCATATTGCAAAGTTTCTGCAGGAGCAGAAAAAGCTCTCTGCCTCAGAAGGCCTCTAACTATGGAACGTGAAACGTAGAACCAGTGTGCACTCCCTGCTTGTCGTTGTTATTTCTTAAATATAGAAATAAAACTCTTGGATAAGACTGTGATTTAACATTGTGTTTCCAGTGGAACACTGTTTCCTCTTTGACCTTCTTTGCATACAGCAAGGAGAACAGAACTAACTGGCCACCTTTTTGAAGCTTCTACTTTAAATTTAAAAAGGGAGTTGTTGTTTATGTGTGGAAACATAATTTTTTTTTTTTAAAAAAAGGAGCTAGTGTAAGTACACGCACCCACGTTATACACGGCTTTGTGCACACACGCTCAAGCTGCGGGGGTGCACGGGGCGGTGTGTCCCATTCAGATGAATGGGGTGTGCGCCCAAGACGCACGCTGCTGTGCCACCACTCGCACAAGCCCCATTCAAATGAATGGGGCTCGAGCATAGGCAGAATTCGCGTAAGACAAGGGTTCACTGTATAGCTATACATGTGTATCGCCTTCTGTAATGGGAAATGTGTGTTTAGGATTCCCGAATATACAGAGATATTACTTTAGATGCAACTCTGTGCACTTAGATATCTCTTCCAGAACTGTAAATTTGGAGTGAGAAAGTTGTAATTAAAATTACTTGCTATCACTAGTTAATGAATTAGTCATATTTGAGACTTCATGGAGAAATACGTAATGAAATTTCACTTTTGAAACCCTGAATTTCAAAAAGAATGTCATATGCTGCTTTTCTCACTGTGAGATATTTTCTTGTAACTGGTCATTTTTAGGGGGGGAAAACCCAGCCAATATTAAATTCCACTCACCTATTGATGAAGATTTTTTTTTTCAACAGGTGAACAGTATTTATGGACACCAAAGTGGTCTAGACAGTTATAATCAGTACTGGTCAGTATTGCTGAAAGACAAATATAGTTTAGGCAGTGAAAACATACTGGTATTCTATGGCTCTGAAGCACCGCTAAAAGAAAATACATATACTTACATGCAGATTAACAGTTGAAAATCTGGTTATTCTTTAGGAAAAACAAACTGTACCAGGGACAAAGAAAACATGCAAGTAAATTTAGAGAGTGTGTGCTTTCTTTTTTCAAAAAGATAGGCTCATTCTTAATTATCAATATATTACAATTTTGATCAGTGATTAGTAGTTTTTTTTTAAAAAAAAGCAAATACAAGTGGTTTATATTTTGGTAAATCTTTACACCCATTTCAGCCTTCTAAGCATGGCGTTATCACCCTCCGTTTGTAAATTAATGTGTTAATTTATTAAAAATCAGAACTCTTTAGGTTCATCAACTATTTCATTACTTCTTTCTGGAAGGCCCCAAAATGTCAAAACTGCATTGGGATGCACCTCTTTCGTGCCTTAATAGGACTAAGGATGCTAATAGTCGCCTCTCCCAAGTTTGCAGACTTGAAATCCACAGACTTGGAAATCTGTGGAGGGGTGACTCCCATTAAACTTAATGGGGCACATGCCCACACCCCATTCGAGCCAATGGGGCTTGAATATGCACAAGATCTCCCATGAGTTCCAAGGGGTGACTGTATATGCTTTGCCAAGTACATCTAAAATTGATTGGGAACAGGGACATCAGTGAAAAGATAAATAGTACTCAGAGGTACTGGTAGAAATTTCTGCAGTCACTAGATCTTTTCATTCAGATGTTTAGCTAACTTGGTTCAAACTTCAATGTGGATTTTCCAGTTCTTTCTGATCTGCAGCTAGAGTCATTTCTTTGTCTAGAATGTAGTTTGGAAAGTCAGAAGGATTCACCCCCCCAACCAAGTGTACAATACAGGAGATTAGCGCACTGCACCCTTAAAGTGTTGCTATTCCTCTTTAACTGCTCTGACTGCTCCCTGTTGCATTTTTGGGTTTGTAGTTCAGTGAGGCCTAAGAGCTCTCTGGCTGGCTGAATATTTGAAATGTCCCTTCTTAAACTGCAAATCCCAGAATGCAACAGGAGGCAACAAGAGCAGTTAAAGTGGAATGGCAGTGTTTTAAGAGTGTAGTGCGATAATCTCCAAAGTCTTTAAAACCAATTGACTCAGTTGCCATAATGGAAGTTTACACTTTGAAGATCATTTCACTTTGAACAGCATTAACATTTCTTCTTATTAAACTGTACTTCATCAGTAGAATACCTATAAATGGGTGGTAAGAATTAGGCTGAAGTAACAGTCCATTCCTATTTTTAGGTTGCACTGTTATTTTGAAGGAAATAAATTTGTAATAGTGTGTTGGACAGATTCCAATAAAAGAACTGTTGAAAATGAATAAGCATTGCTTGTGAAGTTACAAGTTTCAAAACAAAGTTAATGTAAAATTGAAGACAAAGAAAAATTGAGCTGTGTGGTTTTCCAGTGCTTGTTATTTGATCAAAAAAAACATCTATTCAAGTCACATATTTATTGTGCTGTGGTTTTCAAATGTAGAAACTCCCACGGACTGGTCATTTATATCTCTGGGAAAATGCCCCTTTGTAATTAGATGAGTAAAAACAAAAGTAGCTATTGTCCAGTATCCTTGCCATTTTTAATCTCTCCATGTTTTATTACTGGGTGATATCTAAAATATGTTTGAAAGTTGAAAAGACTGAAGTTTAAGAATGTGAGATATAGCATAGCTGAATTTTAAAATAAAAGAACTGTAGAAGTGGTGTGTCCTAGCCATGTATCATTTTTTTTCAAAAGGTTTGAATGTTACGGCGGACTCTCCAAGATAAATACACCTTTACAGACGCCTCTCAAGCTGTCCTTGGATGACTGGAGCATAAACCCAGCCAATGAAACCTATGGATTATTTGCCGTAGTGATGCACAGCGGCATTACTATCAGCAGTGGGCACTACACAGCTTCTGTTAAAATTACAGATCTAGACAGTTTAGAGCTAGACAAGGATAATTTCATCGTTGATGCTCTTGGTAAAATTTGCCCAGAAACATTGAATGACCAAGACGCAAGAACTGTCACAGAGGACTATGATGATGGTGAGGTCTCCTTTAGAGTTGGTGGAAATGCACAACCTAATAAAGGACTGAACAAAAAGAATACAGAAGCTGTGGGGCTTCTTGGAGGACAAAAAAGCAAGTACATCTGTGACTTGCCCACTAACAAAGCAAGCCATTCTGAGAAGATGACTAATATGGTAACTGAACTTAAAAATGCTGAATGTAGCCATGCTAAACAAATCATGGAGTTTGAACACGACGAGCAAACTGCTATTACTACCAATGGAGTAGGAAGCAAAGCCATTCGTATCATGCAGAGCCTCAAAGAGTATGAGGGGAAGTGGCTACTTTTTGATGATTCTGAGGTGAAAGTTACAGAGGAAAAGGACTTTCTTAACTTTTTGTCCCCCGTTTCATCGTCTACATCCACTCCTTACTTGCTGTTTTATAAAAAAATTGTAGAATGAAGTTGTATTATGTTGTAAATAATAGTTTTGCATCAGATTGGCACTGAAGAGCAGCTAATGACATATTTGAGGCTACAGAATTAAATTCATTGGTCTCTTTGACTCTATAAAAATGAGGTGTTTTTTTAAGTGGGTAATTCACTTTATAGATTCTATTCAAAATCAGCCTAGCAGTGCAAACTTCTATATATCCTTTTCAATAAACAATATCTGAAGAGCACAGTAGTATATAACAGTGGTTCTGATTTCATCACTACTTGTATATTAGCTTTTTTAAAAATAAAATTATTTGTACCCACATTTTGTAACTTAAGTGAAAAATGTAAAGTTTTTTTCCGATTCCTATATACAGTATGAATTGAGACTGCACTTCACATTTTGCTGAAATTGCTCTGACCACTTAGCTATTCCTCAGATGCTCAAAATAAGACACCAGAAAGGGCTGGGAGGTTCTCAGTTTCAAGATGTGTAATGTGAATCCCATAGCAGTGTTTTGGCATTATGTCTGTTTACATAAAAGGTATATAAATTATAAGGTTTTTTTTAGATTTTAAGTTAAGATTGTGAGACTAGCATTAGCAGTTCCTTAGTTACATGTACAGTGAACCTTTGTTATACGCTGGGGTTTGGTTCCAAGATCCCCCATGGATAACAAAATCCGTGGATGCTCAAGTCCCATTAAATATAATGACATAGCAAATTGGTGTCCCTTATAAAAATGGAAAATCAAGGTTTGATATTTGAAATTTATACTTTTTTTGAACATTTTCAAACCGTGGATGCTTGAATCTGTGTATAAAAAATCAGTGTATAAGAAGGGCCGACTGTACAGCAAATTTCCAGGGGATACTTCACAAAATGCATGTTTAGATGGACACCTAAAAAGTGCTTAGAGGAAAAGAGAAGTACAGTAAGACCTGTGTATTTGTGGACTTGCCACCCATGGATTTGAGCATCCAGAGATAGCAAGCATGTATTGTCCCTAACGGTGGCATGTGCACGCAGCCACACCACCATTGGGGACAATAGGACTGAGGTCCTCCTTCCTTCCTTTCTTCCTTCCATTCCCCCCCTCTCTTTCCTTCCTCTCCCTCCTCCCTCCGCCTCCGAGGCTTCTGCCCTGGGCTTGCCTTCGGGGGTGGTTTGGAGGTGGAAGCTGGAGCCCCATCAACCGAAAAGAGTTTAGGCCCCGGCCCAACACCCAGGATAGAACCTCCAGGCTCCAAGACCCAAACCCCAGCGCCGGCTCTGGCTCCCTCTAGCCAATGGGGCTCCAGCCTCCAACTCCAAACTGCCCCCAAAGCCAAGCCTAGGGCAGAAACCTCCGAGGAGGGAGGGAGGGAAGACTTCAGTCCCATTGTCCCCAATGGCTACACTGCCATTGGGGTCAATGGGACTTGAGCATCTGCAGATTTTGGTATCTGCGGGGGGGGGGGGTCTGGAATGAATCCCCTGAGGATACCAAGGGCTGACTAATATGAGACCCTTAGAACTGATGTGGCAGATATGGGAGAACCTTTAGTAATTAATGGTACCCAATTAAATGTATAAAGAAAGATGAGAATTTGGGAGACAGCGATAAAAAGGATTAAAGGGGAATGGATATAAAATGAGTTGTATGAAAGGATGGGAGAGAACCAACTGAGATAGGTAAGCTATTGGAGATAAGTCAGTGTTCACTGCAACAATAGTGTGCTATAGTAGTTTGCGTATTGGATTAAGACATGCAGACAGGTTTGAATCCTCACATGGTCATG
Source organism: Sceloporus undulatus (assembly GCF_019175285.1). Lineage (NCBI taxonomy): Eukaryota > Metazoa > Chordata > Lepidosauria > Squamata > Phrynosomatidae > Sceloporus > Sceloporus undulatus. The sequence goes on from NC_056525.1 coordinate 88,649,951, forward strand.
GAAACCCACTGGATGACCTTGAGCAAGTGGCATTCTCTCACTCTCAGAAGATGCAATAGCAAACCCCTTCTGAAGAAACCTGCAAAGAAAACCCTGTGATAGATTAACTTTAGGGCACCATAAGTTGTAAAAAATGCAACTGGCTACAACTAATGGATATAAACTTTTAAAAGGGAAGAGTCAATATCCATTTGTTTTATATCCATGATCCCCAAATAATTCCTAGTTTAGTGGCTATGTAGGGACTGAACGTACCCTAATCTGTATTTACTGGGAAGCAGCTACTGCTCTCAACGGGGTATTTCTGCATATTGGTCACAGGAGAGGGTGGAAATGGCATTCAGGAAGTGTTGCTTCTCAGTAAGTAGAGATTGAGGAGCTAGAATTCACTGCATAGTACTGTAACTACAGCACATATGTAAAGACCTTACAGGACTCCAGGTTAGTGCATTTTAATGTCAAGTTGGATCTGCAACATGTTTCAGCTGCCTTCTGTCCAGAGTGCCAGACAGCCATGTCCTTTGGAATATTCAATTTCCTGTCTAGCTTTTTCGCTTAAAGGAGAAAAGACATAAGGGACATATTTTTCTCCCAGTGGCCGAAAACTGGCCTGACAGGAAAGGCTTGATCGACTCTCTCCATCTCTATCTGCAGTCTGCTTCTCTGAATTTTCCCCCTTATAAGTAAAAAATCTCTTTCTATGCACAGAGGAGTCTTTCGGCTGATCTACCAACACCTCATACATGGCTCTCCAAATGCTGGATTATAGCTAATGACATTCCTCACCACTGGCTATGCTGTTTAGAGCTGCTGGGAATTGCAGTTCAATGAAACTGGAGAATTACATGATTCCTACCAGTGGCATAAAGGGAAAATGATGGGGGGGGGGAATGCAACTGACCCATCAATCAAAGTGTAATGTCTAGATCAAGTGAAGCAATAGTCACTCTATTCTGCTTTGGTCAGGCCTCACCTGGAATACTGCGTCTAGTTCTAGGCACCACAATTCAAGAAGGCTGTTGATAAGCTGGAGCGTGTCCAGAGGAGTGTGACCAAAATGTTGAAATGTCTGGAAACCATACCCTATGAGAAGCAACCTAGGGAGGTGGGCAAGTTTAACATGGACAAGAGGTGGTTAAGCAGTGATATGATAGCCCTGTTTAAGTATCTGAAGGGGTGTCATACTGAAGATGGAGCAAGATTATTTTCTCCTGCTCTAGAGAATAGACCCAGGAAAAGAGATTCCACCTCAACATTAGGAGGCACTTCCTGACAGTAAGAGCTGTTCAACACACTCCCTTGGAGAGTGATAGAGTCTCCTTCTCTGCTTGTTTTTAATCAGAGGCTGGATGGCCATCTGTTAGAGGTGCTTTGATTGCGAGTTCCTGCATGGCAGGGGCTTGGACTGGAGGGCCCTTGTGGTCTCTTCCAACTCTGTGCTTCTATGACCCAAGTAGATTGTGAGCACACATTACCTACTACCCGTGGCTTCTTTAGAAAAGTTCAAGCTTCCTATTCCACAAGGCCATCCCAAAATCATGAAGTAAACATGACAGTAATCCACATATAGATACAAAATGGAAATGGCAAATGAAAGCTTTCGTTGCTCTTTTAAATGGGTTTTTGACCTCAGTTTTCAGAAGGATCTCTGCTGATAAAGGCAAATGAACATGAACAGTGAATGCACCATGACAAAATGTAAACATTCAAATATTTAATGGTACCATTAAAGTAAACACTACATTAAAAATGGGTTGGCTGCATTTGCTCCTAATATAAATTAAACATATGAGCTAAAAAAACCCCACAAATTTAACATTAAAGAATACTATAAATAATGTTTGATGTATTTAGAGTACCTTCAAATGTTTAGAAAATGGTTTAAAAAACAGTTGTATTGACAGTCCCACCAGTATTTTACATACTGTCAACATGGGCTTATTATTAAAAGTCTGTATTTGACAATTCAGAAGGAATACTTGACCACTTAACACTTCTATGTAAACTAGTTGTCAATGTGTCCAGAATGAAATCCAAAGTTTTATTTTCAAATAAAACTTTTTTAAAATTCCAGGTGTTGGTAACACTGCACTTGCTTGTTCAGTACCTTAAAAACCCTAAGTGCTTTTGAGCTGCTTAAAGGTCCATTTTGCGAAGGCTCATTCTGCTGAAGGAATCTCTGGGGAGGAAAAAACAATGAGGTAAGCTATGGTCTTCCATCCTGTGATTAATAGTCATGCTTTGTGAGTGCAAGATAACATTGTACTACATAAAGTGCCTGGTATTCACTCAGTTCAAATCAGTGTATTCATCATGACAAGGATTGAAATCAAATGGTTTAGTTTTCATGTATCATACTAAAGGCAAAAGAACTATATGGTTCTGACTGAGAAAAGCAATTCCCATTTGCTTTAGTAAATGGGTCAGCATCAAATTATAAGTGTATGAACTCCTTAAATCACTGTATTGGGATAAAACATACATTTTTTGTTGGGTTTGTGCATATGTGTCGACTTATGGCAACCTCATGAATTCTATAGGGTTTTTTAGGCAAGGAATAGTCAGAGGTGGTTGTGCCAGTTTCTTCCTCTGAAATATAGGCTGCAGCCCCTGGTATTCAACGGTGGTCTCTCATCCAAAGTATTAACCAGGGCTGCCTTTGCTTGTCCAAGAGCAAACAGGATCTGGAGCCTTTAGGGGTATTTAGGGTGAAATGAAATTTAGCATCCAAGCAGGTGAACAGACATTTTACTATATGGATGAATGCTCAGCTGTTCAAAGGAGTATCAGCCTGTGAAATGTAGTACAGTATTAGCTGGCCAGTCAAAAGATTCTTGTTGGAATTCTTCAAGTCCACTTTGTATTGAATATCTGGTGTCTACTTTCTTGAACAAATGTGAATCTGAAACTCCTACGGTTTGTACCAGCTAAAAATAGAACTGAAACCCAAGAGGTGGAAAAGTTACAATTCTGAACTACAACAATCATTTATCTTGCAATTCTCCAGCCTGTATGGAAGTTGTAGACCAAACAATAATTTTTTCAGGTGACAGCCTTCTTTATGACTTTTGCTGAATCAGCTAGAACTAGTTTAAGCCAGATGCTAGTCCCAACCAAAGTAGACCCATAGAACCATGAGAATTCGGTAAATCACCTCCTTCATTCAGTGTGTCTACTCTAGATGGGACTGGTAATTGATTTAGACTACTCCTGCCCCAATGTGTATATGACAGCCCTAAAGCTGTCACTGCCATATTCTTTTGATGAAATGCAGAGAAATCACTGAGGCCTGAATGCACAGCACGCACTTCTGAACAACTTTGGTGCATGCTGTTGCACTCTAACCTGCATTGAGTAAAAAGTCCCCTAGCCTTTTTGCAGTTAAAAAAAATATCAACACTTTTATCACATTGCACTTCCAATATATATTCCATTGTTCCTTTTCATTCAGCAAGCCTTGGAGAAGAAGTGTTAAAATAGCATTAGAATGACCTGTGGCAAGCAGCAGGAAGTACAGCCTTGTATAACTGAGGGATTTTTCTGTTGATCAGGGGTTGAAGTGCTTCTTTCAGACGGTGATAATTTCTTTCCAACTCTCGCTGATACTCCTTTTGATCTGGGCCAATCAGGCTTTTGTTCTTGCGCAGAGCATCTTCACATCTAAGAAAAAATAATCCTCTTTGATCATGGGCAAAAGTGAAAAGCTCTCCCCACCTCCCAAAGCCAATTACCAGAGTTGGGTCTATTTCCCTTTGTTCATACTTGGCCTTCTTGCATAGCAACATGAATTGTGCTTGTTTGGACACCCTTCCACCGTAATTGAGGGAACTTGCTAGCAGGACAATGTG
>NC_056525.1:88653808-88714553 GCF_019175285.1 Sceloporus undulatus
AATACAAAGCCAAAATTGGTTTTTCATGTAATATTAACTTTTCCATTTCTTGGAAAAAAATGCCTCTGTCACCTTACTTCTGTCCCTGAAATCTTACTCCTTGAAAGCTGTTCAACAGCATTTTTAAAGATATTAACTCCTTGCTTCACAGACCATATGGCTGGCTACATATGAATGTCTCTGGCAGCCACAAGTCATTGTCAAGAGATGTGGAAAGAAATGAAGAATGAGTTAATATCTTTAAAAATACTACTGAACAGCTTTAGAGAAGTAAGATTTCCACAGTGACAGAGGCTTTTTTTTCCAAGGAATGGAAAGGTTAATATGTTATTATATGAAAAACTAATTTTGACTTTACATTGACATTATCCTGCTAGCAACTTCCCTTGTCAGGCCCACAGGGCTGTATCCATATTGGAAGGCACTGTGACCCAATGGAGGCCTCTTTTAGAAGGAGGAGACAGGGAAGCTACCTTCCACATTTTCCCTTGTAGCTTCATATGTTGCTACTGCAGAAGGTTGTATGAGAAACAAGCCACAACAGTAGCTAGGAGACAATTCTGGGTGTGAAGAAGGAATATAAACTTTTATTATATGGCCTGACAGGATTCATACTGTTGTGGTTCTTCAGCATTTAGAGGTCTAAAAACCAGAAGGGGAAAGTAACTCAAGAGACATTTGGTGCAAGTATCAAGCAAAGGTGTTGGAACTGGCGTGGAAAGTGCAAAATGAGGGTGTTGCCCTCCCATAAGAAACCTACCCCCATGGAAATTTCTTCAGCCCCCAACTGTAGTAATTTACTGCACTGCAGTAACTTACAATTTCAGTTGAGCATTTAGAGACACAATTTAGGCATTAAAAGAACAGAGGCAGTGAAAGTTACGAAGGGAATGGGAACAGAAAAAATAAAAGAGTTCTAGATGTGAACAGATTTCAGTGTATTGGTCTCTGCAGTGCTAGAAATTTGGGAAGCAAAATTCTTATGGGGGGCACCTATCCCTCCTGCCACCATAGTTTCACTTAGGGGCAAAACAGATGGCCCAAAAGGGTGGCCCCAGGACTGCACGGGGCTTGTTTGCATCGGGGCTGTGGCAGCTGCATGCCCTGATTCAGGCTGCTGCCACAGTCCCCACCTGACTTGCTGAAAGGGAGCAGATTTTTCCACTCTTTTGGTTGGTTTTGGGTTGGCTCTTTGAAAAAAAGCTGTGCCTGGGGCAGCTTCTGACTGCGTTCAGGGCACGTGTCATGTGCACGTCCCACCCCCAATGTGGCCCAACAGCAGCTCTTTGGGGCCGTCTGTTTGAGGCCTTAGTATCAAGCACAAACATTCAGAACAACTGGAAGAAAAATATGTAAAACCAATACAATACCTTTTTGTAAAGTCTTTAAAACAAAGCCGCAATTTGTTATGGTGACGGAAGAGTTTAGGATCATTCGGTATTTCAGACAAGAAAACCTGTGCAACCTCTAGTGGTCCCTTAACAAAAGATGAAAATAGTGAGATTTATTTATTTTTTCCTGCAGAGTTTGCCATTGGGATAATTTGATTTACAGAGCAGCTTTCATAAAGCTCAACATTTCTTTGGGGCGTCACACACTAGAGTTCTTTAGATATGCAGTACCATTAGTGCATAACCACCAAATAGATGTGATAACCTATCCCTGAAACAGGGATGGGCAATTGTGGCTGATCTGAACACCAATTTTTTGTCTCTAATTTTGAAATGCAGATTACAGGAGACTCTGGCCCAAAACAGAGGAGCCAAACAGAACAACTTCTGTTCACATGGGATTTAAATGATGCACACTACCAGAGCAGCTGGAAGCTCCTCTGAGGCTACCTATGGTGGCCTTAAGCTACTGGAAAAAGGAGTGGCTTTAATCCGTTCCTTGCTGGTGGCCTGTTTGGAGCTGCCACGGCAGCCCACTTTGGGAGCCAGAGGCTGTTCCAAGCCACTCATCTGTTTCACCTCTCTGCAACCTTTGTAAAGCAGGATTCTTGTTCCCAGAGAGATATTCCACTCTTTTTTTTTTTTTGGGGGGGGGGGCAGGAATAATAATAATAATAATAATAATAATAATAATAATACAATTTTTATTTGTATTTTCCCACCTCTCCCAGGTGGATCGAAGCAAGATTACAGTCGAGCAACAACAACAGTATACAAGAATAAAACATATAATATTCATCATTAAAAACAGTTTTAAAAGGGCACTTCGGGGAGTCTGGGCCAAGCGTACATTTTACTCATTCCTGTTCTAAAAAAAATCTTTTAAATGGTTAGATTTTAGAGGCTAACACTGAGGAGCACATTTTAGTCTGCCATGTGGTGAGAAGGCAGCATGCTCACTCCCAATTTGTTACATGCTCAGGAAGCAGAGCTGCAAATTAAGAAACAGGTTGAATAAGATCCATCCTCTTCACCTATATATGGTTATGGTGCTTCAGGGAGGAAGCAGAGATACATTAGGCTTGCCTTCCAGAGCTGTAACCATAAAAAAGGCAGCTAGCTACTGTTACATAATTCTGTTCTTAGTGGTGTCCACAAACATACTTTCAAAAAGGATCCACCACAGCCCCCCCCCCCCCCAGAATGAACTCTGTGTAGTGTGGCTAACAGATGACATACTGGGGACTGCATTTGAGCTTGTAGGGGCTGCACTCGAGGCTGCCCTTTTAAAAAATGTTAATTTTTTATTCTTTATAATTTTAAAGCTCACTTTAATGCCACTTGTAATTTAATTGATTAATTGATTAATTCTAATTCATCAATTCTACTGCATTCATTGAAAAAGAAAAACAATGCTACATATTACATATAATAATTATTTCTCTTTTTTTTTTCTTTGATGCATTTTAACTATTTTACTAACCAGATTGCTGGCAGCTCTATCCCTCTGTGGATGCTAGTTTTTTGGTGGATGGATAGCCTTCAACTATAGAGTATAGGAGTTGTCTATCTAGCCTTAGAATGGAAGAAGTCATCTGGCAAACCTCACATACACACAGATATTCACATGTATGTTGGAGTCACCATTTTTCTTTCCAAGCCTGAGTAAAATATTTTTTGTGGCTTTTCCCCTTGCTTTCTATGAGTGTGTTATAGTGCTTGTGTTCATGGGGGTGGGTGATGGAGGCAGAGAAAGTCTAGAGAACTCTCTCATCAAACTGGAAATCCTGGGATTCCACTTGACACTGCCAATGCAGCTGAAATTCCACCTAAACACCTAGTATCGGTGGCGGCACACAGCTTCGGGCCCATCTGTCCTGGGCCTAAGATACCTATAAGTGCACATGCAACCCAGGAAGCAAAACCATAAGGAGTATTCTTTTGCAGCAAGCCTTCCACTAAAACGACATACATTTGTACGGATACTGGTAAGCACTATTTGCACTTTTTCTTTTTCCTTCTTCTTAGTCATTTCAATTCTTCTTCTTGTACAGTTGTAAATATGAATTAGTTAATTAGTTAATTTTCTAATATCACAGGGTCTAAGATGGCTCACAAATTTGAGTTAAAACAAAACATACTCAAATTTATGGATAATACAAATGGTAAAAAAAATCAATTAAACAAACTATTATTGTTGCTGTTTTTAAGAAGTTTTTCTCAAAGAATAAAAAATGAGCAAGTCTCAATTTTCAGCACTTTACATTTCTGTGTTAATCTGGAAAGAACGTGAGCTCTTGCCGTCTTACCTGATTTACTGTTGTGCCTACTGAACCTTGAAGTACCATCTGGAGCATCTTTGGGTCTGCTGGATCTTGGTGGGTTGCAAAAGCCAATTCTTGGGTTTTTTTCTGCATATCTTCAATGGCAACTTCAATTGGTGTCAAAATTATCTAAGAAGACAAACACCCAGCAAACACACAAGATAATCATTTGGAGATTTTAACTATGGTTATAGGTTGCATTCCTACAGCACCTTGCCTGTGCATAAAGCCCCACTAAAGTTTTTTTTTTAAAAAAATTGATCTTTATTATTGTTAAAATATATACATAAAATAACAATTATATTGTATAACCTATATCTTCATGCATCTTCTGCTCATAAATTTTTTCTTTAAGCGCCAAAGGAATGAAAAAAAGTTATACTCCCTTGCCATCATTTCCACCATTCTCTATACATTCTTGAACTGTTATAATTTTCTCCTCCTTTAGTTTTGCTCTTCGTTTCTCTGATCTGCTTACGATCTTGTATTTGTTTTACCATTTTATACTGAACCGTTCTCCTTTGCAACTTTGGAGCACAGACATATAAGACGACTTCTTATACACCGGTTCTGACCCCAGAGACAGGTGAATGGTGTAGCCACCTCTCTGTCTCTGGGGTCCTTGCAGTTCCCTTCCCAGAAGGCAACGCAGCCGGGCTCTCTCTCGCCACCATTGCTGCTGCAAAAGGTGGCGGAGAAGTGGCTCCAGAGCCGATCGAGCCGAGGGAAACAGGGAAAGAGACGGCCCCTTCTTCCTTGTCCTTGCCACCGCCACTGCCGCCTCCCGGGATACTCCACTCCTCCAGCGGCTTCTGCGGCTCCCATGACGGAATTCTAACATTGGCGCACTGTGACGTGGTAAAGGCGTCGCAAGAAGAACCCACTTTTCACAGGGTTTTTTTGGTCCATGGGGAAGCCTGGAGGCTGTGGCTTCCCCACAGACCAAAACCAGGCGTCGGCAGGCCGCCCTTTTTGAGTCTGTACTCCGCCATTGGAACCAACACTATGTGAAATTCATCTTTATCTGCAATATGCCAATATAGGTTAAATATCCCTTATCTGAAATGCTTATGATGAGAAGTCTTTCAGATGTTTTCAGATTTTGGAATATTTGCATATACATAATGAGATATCTCAGAAATGGGACCCAAGTCTGAACATAAAATTCAGTTAGGTTTTGTATACACCTCATACACATAGCCTGAAAACAACTTTATACAATATTTTTAATAATTTTGTGCATGAAACAAATTTTGCATACTTTGAACCATTGAACTCATGGAGTCATGTTGCTACTCAAAAAGTTTTGGAGTGAAAAATGACTATCAGTCAATGGCTATAAGCCTGTTGCTAGTTCTAACTAGAGTAAACCACTGAATCAATGAGATTTAACTACATGCTTACTTGCCATTCAACAATTGACTTGAACAGGTCTATTGTTTTTGGAACTAACCAAGAAGATTCCAGTGAATAACTAATGAACTGAAACAATGTGCTGAACACTTTTTCATATATATTTTACCGTTCCTTACTTTCATCACTTATATTAATTGCATAATGAATGTACAGGGCTCACCTCCTCCTTGTGAATGACATTTATCCTGGTTTTAATGTAAGGGAAAGCATGTGAAGTTGTTAAGATGGTTTTCCTCTTGAACTGCTCATGTAATTCACCATGAGCCCTGCCATCCAAAGTGAAAGGTGTACAATACATGAATCGCCGCAAGTTGTAGTTTTTGTCAAAATAAGTTATCCTGTCCTTCATTTCATATGTGTCAAAGTAAGGTTCCACATAAGTTATTTGTATATAGGCCTGAAATTAAAAAATGGGCTCATAAGAAAGTGTTGTATAGCATTAAAGACCCAATAAGAATATGCCACAAAATACTAGAGCTTAGAAAAGTTGCTTTCTTCAGATTACAGCTCCCATAAACTCCAGGTGAACTCTTCCAAGCTCTCTAAAATAATAACCAACTAAAACAGCAATTATAGATCTCTCTCACCTTCAACGCTGGTCCTGCTAGTGATCTACAATCTTCATAAGTAGTGGGAAGGTGTTATTACCACAATGTCCATGGCATAGAAAGGCAAATTTAGGACTAATGAAGGAAAAATCACCAGATTTGCTTCTTTTTTGTTTCCATCCTTTCACCTTGTCTCTTATATCTCTATCTTATCCATATCAATCAGGTGGCAAGCTGGGCAGGATGTTTTTGCAGGACCAAACATTCATCTGCTACTGATAGCTCTCAGGATGCTTCAGGCTGATGAGGTATGGACTAACAAGAACTAAAGTCCTTTGGTGCAATAAGTTCACTTCCCCACAGCCTTCCCCAGCCTAGTGCCATTGAGATGCTTTGGACTGCAACTCTCATTAGCACTTTGGCCACACTAACTGGAGTTGCTGGGAGTTACAGTCCTAGGGAGCACTTCTCCCTATATACACTGCCGAAGTGTCCAGGTATGCTTCTTTATTTCCACCAATGAGAGCAATACACTATGGGAGGAAGCAGAAGCATGTGCCCTGTTTGCAGGGTACTCAGAAACCCAAATAGCACGGATGTCATTCAAGCAAAAACCTGACTTTTTACTAAAACCTCTAGAGGCAAATTGATGCCATCTAAATTTATATATATGCCTTGTTTTAAGTTGTCTTAAATTTGTGCGGTCAAATTATTTAGTAGGCTTTTGGCTTATTTGAATCCCTTTTTGGGAGAAGGGTGGATAAATAAATAAATGAAGGAAGGAACAAAATAAGTTGTTTAAACCATTTTTTTCTGTTTTAAATTGGTTAAAATGAGTTTATTGTTCACTGACGTGACATCCCATGATATTGGGGGGGGGGGGGTGTGATATACTCTGTGGAGACTGTGATACTGAAAATCATTCACACTTATGTCCCTTATATTTGCTGAGTTTGTCTTCCCTTGGTAACTTTGTCCCTTTTATTTCAGTGCCTAAACTGTATCTCTAAATGCTCAACTGAAAATTTAAGTTAATGAAATGCTAGATAAGGAAAAAATTATGGGAGGACAGAATTCTTATTGTGGGGAAATGGCCTCATTTTGCTAACCCCTATGCTGTAACTACATGTCCTGTGGCATATAAATAAATAAAATAACTTTACTTAGTTTGAGCAAGACTCATTCTTGCAAGTGCAAAAACTCTCAAAATGGACATAAAGGCAAGGTGGAAAAAATATGGTTTCTCCTCATACACAAGAACGTGACAAGTGAGTGTTTACATCCGTACAGTAGGATTGCTTGATGCCTGTTATCTGGGTACAGAATGAAAGAGGCATATAGATAACAAGTTCATGGGAATTCTTTGTAGAGATAGCCCTGGCATAGCACCATCTTATCCTCTTCTTTATTACCTTGGAAAAATGGGTTCAGTCATGTGTGAACCAGAACTAGGACACAGGTATGCTGGAATGTTTAAACACACAAGACCGAATACACAGTTTCAATGTGATGTTTGTTCATAATTTCTTACCTTGTTAGCATCTAGTTTACATTTGTCAACAGGGTTGGAATCCTTAATAACTTCAACAACATCTTCACCAAATCGTTCTCCATAAAATCCCTGAAAATGATAAATATGACATGGTAAAGAATCACCATATTCAACGAAGTCAACATTGCCATGAGATGTTTGTGAAACCATACAAAATTCAGCTGCAACCTATGACAGCCAGGAAGCTTGAAACGACAGAACTGTGAAATAATGCACTGGCTGCTGTTTTTTAAAAAAACTTTTTAATTGTTTGGTTTTAGAACTCTTTTTAAAGAGGAATTTTGGGGACTTTTAAATTGTTTTTTTGTTTGTTTGTTAAGTATTTAATATTTTAAATGATTTTATCCATTGTGCATTGCTATGGGGGTCTGGGTGGGTCAGGAGGCAATAAATAAATGCCATAATCAATCAATCTGGAGTTACAGCAGGGGAGAAAAAGACATTCAGAAAATCGGTCTGGAAGCCTATATGTGTTTTGGGTTATTTTTTTCTTATTTTCTCAAATTCTGGACAATAAAAAGCAGAAAAGAAATTAGAATACAATGCATTTTATATGTTGTTGTTGTTGTGTGCCTTCAGCTGTTTCCAACCTATTACAGAGCTTTCTTAGCAGAATTTGTTCACAGGGGGGTTATATTGCCTTCCTTTGGGACTGAGAAAATGTGACTTGCCCAAGGTCACCTGGTGGGTTTCCTTGCCTGAGCAGGGATCCAAACCATGGTCTCCAGAGTCTCAGTCCAATGCTCAAACTGCTACATCACACTAGCTATACTGTACAATATTAGCAAACTCAATTTTCCAATTGCCAATTCCTATGGGGTCTAAGAAGCACCAGCCATGCATAAGACAAAGATATCGGCACGCTTGGGGAGAATCCCATGTATTTCCAGGTGTACCAAAAAGGAGGGGAAACTAAAAAAACAACACACTATTGCAGACAGAACATGCTCAAAGCCCACAGCAAGTGGAATGTTTGCTGTGTGTGTATATGTGTGTGTGAAAGAGACAGAGATGCAAAAACAAGGTAGTGGTGGTTGGAGGAAATGGAACAGATTATTCTGAATGAAGGCATGAGGGGCTCACAAGAACATTGGTGGAGCATTCCACACTGTAAAATGTTATTACAGGTACCAATGGTCATGGTCCAGAGTAGGATTTCCATCTATGATACTGGCTCTGAATCTATGTCAGCCTCAGTCCAGTTAAGTGTTATTACTCCCATATTAAAGACCAGAAGAGTTGAATATTAGGGCAGAGGGAAAAGTATGAAAACTTCTAAAACAGGAGAAAGCAAGATGGTATCTACTGGTTTTATTTGACTGCAACTCCCATAATGCCTGACAACAGGCCATGGTGGCTGGTGCTTATGGAGTTGCAATGATCTAACCCCTGAAATAACATAAGCCTATCCTCTGATCTAACATAATCTACTATTATTACTGCCATATCACACTTGGGAAGGATGGCTTTGTAGCTGAATAGAGATTTGAAGGTTATGCTTCCCAGTACTACTTAAGTACTTTATCTATTACATTTTGGTTCATTTAATGTAAAACTTTTAAAGGGTAATTTTTTCATGTTTTTTTAAAACAATTAGATAATGAACACTCAGATCCAATAATTCTATCTATAAATGTTACTTTCCTGCTAAAAATAACAATATCAACCTGGCAGTTATGTAGCACTACAGAATGCATCCTGTCAAAAGCATGTGATATCTCATTTATTCTGTTTTGAGGAAGAAAAAAAATCAATAATAGTGTCGGGAGTGTAAAAATGAAGCAGAAAAGGCAAGATACCAAGGTTAAGAGAAATGGCTTTGGTGTTCACAGTGGAAAGAAAAACAAATCTGAGAATCACTTAAAACGAAGGACAACAATATTTTGTTTGTACTGACAAAAATATGAATTTGACATACACTGAGGTATATGTTTTTCAAGGCTCCTGGAGTATATTTTGAGATACTAAAACTGCATTGTACAGGTTTGGAGTTTTGTAAACAGAGAATTCTATATTCTGAAAATGTTTCATTAAATAAAAAAGATTTATAGCAGACATGATTGTGAAAATAATCTTAAATGTATGTGAACAATACAGGAGCTTAGATAAGTTTTAAAATTAAAAATACAATTGCCAGAATCCCACTATCTATGCAAACTGCAGGGTTCTTGGAACTGTAGTCCAAAAAATAACTTTTTACAGACTCTAATCTGCATCAAGGATAAGGCCAGTACAGAAACTCCAGTGGCTTAAACCAGAAGCTATACTTTCTACATAGTTTTTTTTTAATCCATGCAGGAACAAAACATAAGAATACAGAAATGCGCAGATGCATGCAAAACAGCTTAATTGCCACAATGCATACAGTTCTTTAGATTTCACTCATCTTGACAAAGCGACATGAGTTTGTTACTGAAAGGAGGTTTTTTTTAAAGGGAGGCAAACAGAGACTCAAATAAGCCCATATTTAATTGCTTTTCCAGATTGGGGAATAATTTGGGTTCATGTGTGCTCTAAACAAGCCTTGGCTCAGGTTAATTGTGTAACCTTGGAACTTGCCTCGCTAGACTTAAGGAAGTTCTCTGACCTGACTTCACTACAGCTTAGGCAGATTCCTTTTACATATTTCTACATGCCCATCCAACTGTAAGCAAACATTTTAGGTGTACTGGAGCAATCTCACCTCTAATCGATGGGAAATTTCAGCCAGTTTTGTTATTGCTGGTTCTTTGTAAACAAATTCTTGTTCATCCAGGTCTCCAAATTTAGTCCCATAAAAGCCAACACGGAAATATGTACCAAACATCCGCTTGCCATCCTAGGTGCATAAAGACAAATGGCACTTCAACATGTCAGATCCGTGTATTGGCATTAAAAAAAAAAACAAACCAAAACATACCCACTCTAAAACATAACGCCATGCAAGAATAAACAAACCAGCTAGGAAGACTAAAGATAATTAAAACAAGTTACAGCACTAAAAGGAAAAACTCAAAATTAAACCATAGACTGTAGGAGACACTGTTGCCTTCAGTCATGCAATGGGAGACTACACAATGGTTCAGCTCTGCATAGAAAGAACAGGGCAAGTTTTGCTAGCCTGAATTCAGAATATAGTATGGGCAAAAGAAGGGCTAGGAATCTTGTTGGGACCAGCTGCCCTCCTCTAAGCTATGGTTGCAGGCTTAGGCCTATAACCTAACACAGGCTAGAGAAGAAAGCTATAATAATCAGAATGCAGAACAAGTTGATGCTGTGTGCCTTCAAGTCATTTCTGACTTATGGGCCTGTTACAGACTGCCAAAATAAAGCTGCTTCGGGTCTCTTTGGAGGTATGCTGTTTAAATGTTGCATGCACCCTAAGAATCCGGAAGCTGCACCAAAGCTGCACTCCAGTTCTTAGGAATGGAGTGTGGCTTTGGCGCGACCTCCAGACTCTTAGGACCCATGCATCATTTAAATAGCATACCTCCAAAGAGACCCGAAGCAGCTTTATTTTGGCAGTCTGTAACAGGTCATGGTAAACTTATCCTGTGGTTTTCTTGTCAAGGTTTGTTCAGTGGAGGTTTAGCTTTGTCTTCCTCTGAGGCTGAGAGACTATAACTTGCCCAAGATCATCCTTTGAGTTTCCATGACTGAGCAGGGATTTGAATCATGGTCTCCACAGTCTTAGTCCAACAATGAAACCATTACACCATGCTGGCTCCTGTGCAAAATAATTATTATCTTATTCTTTATTATTTCCCATTTAAGGAAATAGCCTAAGCCAGGGCTCAAAGACTGTAGATGTCTTGTTTGAAAGAAAGGTATTCCATACAATTACATATCACTGTATTTGCTTATTATCATCACACATATAGGTCTATTCCACTTTTCTGTATCATCTTATTTTCTAGTAGAGGTGAAAACATCCTCACAAAGCTTTTTTGCACCCATGGCCCTGATGATATATTTTGCATGCAGCTATATAACATCAGTCACATGGAAGCACTTGCATTTCCATTAATGGATTTGGAGAACCTACACTGGAATAGGCCTATATGTGTGACTGGGCATCATAACATTCTCCATGCAAATGCATGGATTGTTCTGGTGTTCCTGATATCTGCCAATCTATCTATTGCATGCCAATCCATCTTTTCTGCCATAGAAGCCATGGAATTTCCTTTCTCATTTCCATTTTGAGGTGCATTTGGAAGTTGAGTGTGAAGTGAGCTCTCCACAAACTTTCTTATTTAGTATAGGATTTGACTTGTTCAACGCTTCTCTGTTGTTTTTCATTCCTATGAACATGTCATTTCTGAAGTGAATCGTAGTCTTAAAGTGTCTTCTGGTGGATAAAGTTGCTTCTTCACTGGTTTCCATACAGCTGTTCTCAATCAGATCAAGAGAAAACTGTGCTCACTGAACAAACCCAATATTTGCAACAAAAAGAACTCCTAGAAAAGCACAATATTTCTGGAATGACAAAATGTAACTAAAAAAGAGAGCAAAAGCCACCAAACCTGAAACTTTCTTCCCCAAATGAAAACCAAAAGAATTCACATTGCATGCACAAATACAGCCGAGGAAAGGACTCCAAATGTTCACCTTTACTCTCATGGCACATTCAGGGTGTAGCATTGAGTGCATCACTGTTCTCCTTTTTACTTAATGTTAATTGTTGACTTTTGCAACCCACCCTATCCTGATGTCTCTGGACCAGTACCATGTTTCAAAAGATGTTTTAATAGAAAACAGAGAAAATAGAAGAGGTATAAAAGAATTAAACCATGTCTCCAATCAGCTTCTAAATTCTATCCTGAACATAAAGGACTGGTAGTGATTCAGAAGAATGTTCCGGAAAAGCTTCATGTTGTGGACCATCCAGTGATGTCTCCATACAGGACCTTGCAATTCAGACACAATTGACTGGATCTAGAATTACATTCAGTGGCATTCTAATGGTATTAGGGGAGATTGGCAAGGTGGCAATTGTCTCCAATGCTCACTTTCCCCAGAATCTGCCAGTAATCCCAATACTCTGTTATAACCCATTTCCCCTCTGGAAATGATACAAGTCCTTCTATTCATGGGTGAGGGGGCAAATCTACAGCCCGACTGTAGGGCATGGTGCTAATCTCAGCTACTAAGCTGAGGGAGCCAGCGTTGTGAAAAAAGACTCCATGTGGCCAATATGATTGCATGGAATGCTGCTATCTTCCCACTGAAGTGGTACCTATTTATATCTACTTGAACTTTTACATGCTTTTGAACTGCTAGGCTGGCAGAAGCTGGGACTAATGACGGGAGCTCACTCCATCACATGGCGCTTGAGTCTTGAACTGCCGACCTTGCAATCGTCAGAGTCAGTATCTTAACTTCTGAGCTACTGCATCCCTATTAGGGTATAGAATCTGTCAAATCAAGATTAAAAGACAAGAACTGAACAGGACGTGAATGTCCCAGTATATGGTAAACTTGACATCTTCATTACTTCACCATATTTGTCCATTAGTCTGAGAGGCAGGGTACTATTTTCTGTATGTGCACTATAGATAATGTTTCTGATGGTACTATTCGCTCCCTGAAGATCAATCCTTTGTCAACATGTGATATTTGTCATATATGTGAAATTTCATGTTTATTTACCTATAGATGCTTGCCTTTAATTTTTATAACAATAAAGTTTTGATATGAATTTGTAAAGCAGGGAATTCTTGTTTGCTTTCGATATTACATATCTTAATTTGACTATTGGTACTATACCATTACTTCTCCCTATTATCCAAAAGTATCTAGGCAGGACTACAGAATAGGAGTCTTAGGAACATCTTTATGATTTTCCAGTACTACCACATGGCCTTGGTGCTTAAAGGTATTAAAAGTGCATTGCTTTCCAGTAACAGGTAATCTAACATAGCCATGAGCAAAGTCTCTATTAGGAACCAGTCCAACTGAAGATAAAACTGCAAAGGGAAGGCTGGACACTAGGTAAGGTTTCAGTGCCCAGACATGGTTTTGTAAGCACATGGCAAAGATTGCCTTCATAGAATAGGAGAACTGACAACGCCAGCCACTGTTAATAACATTTTACCTGTATTGACTCCAGTTTGAACCCAGCTGCCGGCTACATTTCCATAATATACATTCTGTACCAATGAGAGGTATCAAGTAAACTGAACAATGTTGATCTTTAAATACATCTAATTGCAAGTCTTTAACCAAGCTAGTCAATGGTCCCCAAGTTATGCTTTACATATTTATTTATTTATTTTGCTTTAGTGTAGAAATAAGTTAACCTTGGTTTGAATACTAGTTCAGCAACAAAGCTTTAGTATAGGGTGTGAAACCTGTGGACTGTTCCCATGTTGTAACTAGAAACCTCCCATTAATCCTAGCCAGCATGACCTACAGAAAGGAATTATGGGAGTTGAAGCTCTACAAAATCCATAAGAGGGCAGGTTGCTCTAACAGCCCAATCAATTACATGTCTTCTTAAATGTAGGGCCCACAGTGAGCCCTTTGTATCTGCTGGAGTTTGGTTCCAGGACCCTCCGTAGATACAGCAATCCATGGATATTCATTCCTTTAAATACAATGGCATAGTGAAATGGTGTGCCTTATATAAATGTCAAAAACAAGGTTTGCTTTTGGAATTTATATTATGTTTGAATATTTTCAATAGGGATGGTTGAATCTGTGGATAAAAAATCCATGAATACAGAGGGCCGATTGTACAGGAATGGAAACTGATTCTTCATCTATCATGACCTATATTAGGATTGGGAAATCCTACTCCTGCTCCTGAGAGTTGGTGCCCTCTGGACACCAACAAGAAATTTCCCCCTTTCTGACAGAAAAATGGAACCAAAATGAGATGTGCCATTCCTGGAAGCTTTAGGTCAGTGATGGCGAACCTATGGCACGTGTGCCAGAGGTGGCACTCAGAGCCCTCTCTGTGGGCACACACGCTGTAGCCCCAGCACAGAGTTTGCCAGAGTTTCTTACTAGAAAGCCAGAGGGACGTGGCACTTTGCAATAAATAAGTGGGGTCTGGGTTGCAGTTTGGGCACTTGGTGTGTAAAAGGTTCATCATCACTGCTTTAGGTTCAGCAATTCTGTTTTGACACAAGGAGCTAAAGGGAGCACAACAGTGTAGCTTTAGCGTTATTTCCACTGTAAAGTGAGAGTATGCAAAGTCAGCTAGGGCCATTAGCATACATGATGTTTATCCCACAGCTATACTGTGGCCACATAGAGGGGAAAGAACATATACCATGATGGCTAGGAACATTAGTTTGCCATGTGCACTGAGAATCACCACTACTTATTAACACTAATAGGAAAGTATGCAAAAGTGTCATTCCTGGTGTGTGTGTGTGTGTGTGTGTGTGTGTGTGTGTGAGGGGGGGATTTGGGTACTGCCTAGCCAATAACAGTCTGCACTTCCCATGAAATTTTCTTTTAAGTCCCAACATTGTTAGCATTGCAGTAACCAAAAACCTGTTTCAGAAATACAGTTCATGCATCCAAAGAGATTAGGGAGGCAGAGTCCCCAAGGAAAAGCAAATACAGTGGGACCTTGTTATCCACTGGGCTTTGGTTCCAGGATCCTTCGTGGATAACAAAATCCCTGGATATTCAAGTCCCATTAAATATAATTGGCAGAGCAAAATGGTGTTCCTTATATAAAATGGAAAATTAAGGTTTGCTATTTGGAATTTATACTTCTTTGAATATTAGCAAGCTGTGGATGCTTGAATACATGGATAAAAAATTGTGGATAAGGAGGGCCAACTGTACAGCAAATATGAGTTCTAAGTGTGTATTGGTTTTAATATCTCATTCTCTACAAAGATAGAAATTTGATGAACAGAGGAAAATTTCATTGGGGGAGCAGAATTCCTATCAGTAGAGCAATGTTTTTATTTACTAGGTATGTATACTTTATTTATAATGGTATATGCACATAATTTAAATTGTTTTTTCCTTCATAAACATTAATAATGTAGAGGGAAAATATCAAATGTGGAATATTCCTTAAAAAAAGAATAAACATAACAAAATCAAGTGATCAACAGCTGACAGTATTTCCCTACAATTTCATGAGTGGATCTTGAACAGTGAGAACCTTCTAACTCATTTGTCTGAATATGTTACTGCTCTAAATTGATAATGCTATAGGGAATAGGTTTCAGACGACCCAGATTCTGCTCCTGAAGACCTTCCCTCTGATAACCTAGATCCCACAAGTCCTAGAGCTACTCTTACTCCATATATGTATTTGGCTCATCTTTTTTGCAGCTAGGCAAGGTACATCTCATCTTGCCTGCAGTCAAAAGTTTAGAACTTTCATGGTTTCCCAAGAAAACATTGGCTAAATCCAGCTGTCATTCCTAACCAGAATAGGCCCACTATATCAACTGAGTTGTGGAAAATCAATAATTATGTAAATCTTATTGAATTAATTCATCTACTTTAGTTGAAACTAGCAATTTTATTTAGGCCATTATCTGCAAACTGCTGTAGCTATGTTAATAATCTTAGAAACATAATGAGGCA
This sequence comes from Sceloporus undulatus, assembly GCF_019175285.1. NCBI lineage: Eukaryota > Metazoa > Chordata > Lepidosauria > Squamata > Phrynosomatidae > Sceloporus > Sceloporus undulatus. The sequence goes on from NC_056525.1 coordinate 88,669,584, forward strand.
GTTTAGGAAATGCTTGTTGCCATGAGTTCAGTGATGTAATGATTCAACTATATTATCATAATTCTAAGTTTTAGATATTACCGCCTAAGACAAATTAGGAAGAGTTTTTAAAAGAAAGGTTCTCTCCATTTATCTTGGGTAGAGGGAATGGGAATGTATTGATGGATCAATGCTGAGGAAGATTTTGGGGAAATGCTGACCCAGAACATGCTGGAATGTGTGCAATATGTGAATCAAAGCATGATTAACAACAGGCAAAAAAGGAAAGGGGCAATAACATCATATGGCATCATGTTATTGTTCAAAGTGTGTTCTAAATACATCAAAGGTTTTCACAGAAATTAAAGCCTTGCTTTCAAGCAAATTTAAAAAACAAAACAAAACAAACTAATACTCCATGGTCTTTGTTTCTGAGAAGTGCTAAAATGCAGTTATGAGATAGGAAGTTATTATAAAGCATTTAAATCTATTATTTTGAGAAAAATAATAGGTCCTTGGGAGGCAAAGAGAATGAAGGTGAACGCTGGAGAGTCATCACAGAAGTGGCAGAGCAGGTACAACAGCCATAATGACTTATGAAGGGTTCATAATATGTTGTTATGCATGGTAAATATCTGCTAGGTATAAGGTTTTTAGAGGCCCCTCCTACTCATGAACCAAAACCTTTGCCAGCTGGGTTTACTTAGCCAAGACCAACAAAAATGGCCACCAAATTTGGACCTACTTTGACCAACAGAGAGGTTCAGATATCTCCACAAGTCCAATTATGGTCTAAGAGAAGTTTATATAATTCTGGGTAGAGACTCAGTAATTCTGTTCTTCATGCCAATGAGTTGTGGTTCCTTAGTTAATATGGATTTAAAATATTAAGATGTGAAAGAAACCAGAAGTCTAAAGGCCAACCCGTTTGCCACAAGGAACATCCAACCACCCAACACTATTTAACAGCTCAACCTATAGCATGTTCTACATAATTGAGATGAATCCATTTGGCACTTCATAAACCTCTTAGCTGGCATAAGTCTTTGGTAAAATGAAATTACTGGGAGATGCCGTGGTGTTAAAAAAAATCACCAACAACTTAGTAGGAACTTACCACAACAGACAACAGTAAAAGTGGGGAGGAGGATCAGCAACCAGGGCAATAGAGGAGAAAACAGAAAGTACTTCAATTAGGGAAAATTCAAAACAAATAAGCAGCATTTGGCAGCAAAGAAACAAAAGGAAAAAAGTACTTTTAAAATTAGGAACTGGATAAAAGGCATGCAATGGGTATTAAAGGGCACACATGGGGAAATATCCAGCAAGAGGAAACTTCAAGTGCAAAGCAATGGAAAAGAACATAAACCATGGGAGTTTTTTTTAAAAAATTATTTTACCATGCAATAAAACATGACTAGATGATGTTAAAAGTGTAACTGATGATAGGATGCACTTCAGGGGTCGATTTAGCATCACACACATTGATCAGAAAAGATGCTCACGGGCTATTATCTCATTAACTGGTAACTGATTACACATTGTCCTTGTGCTGGTGTTGCGCCCTGGTCTGTGCCAATTTTCACAACATCAAAATGAAGCACTTCATTTTGGGGAGATGCTGCTTGGTATGGATAGAAGCAGCCTAATTGTATATGCACCCCCTCAAAAAAGCAGTTCCCCAGCTTAAGAGAGGCTTGCATTATTTCAGTTATGATAACCACAAAATCTGTGATATAAACTTGACCTTAAAGTCAAAATGAGCAGCTTGAAAAGGTGCATTTTCATGATAACATCATACCTCAAATCAGCCATTCCTTTTAAACCCTTTTAATCTGAGTTTAAAAGTAATCTACCTATTACTTCTTTCCAGAAGCGACATAACAATATGAATGAACTGTTTCCACCTGTAATTCAATTCATAATTGTTCTCTTGAACTGAAACTTTAAAGAAAGAGCCAGACTCTATAATAAGGTTGACCAATGCAGAGCTTTCTGGGTCAAATCAAAAAGAGAAATCACTACTTGACCAGCATATTTTATGGGGAGTGGGAACTGAAAACTATAGAAATATTTACTAAGGACAAAAAATGCAAAACAGATGTATTTTAGCTACCTACCAATTCTCAAAGACTCTTCCAAAATGCACCACTGTGAAAAAATATATGTCTTTGGAGATACACCTACTATTTTCAAATGAAAAACAAGCTTTTTATTGTTTCATATTAGGCAAAACCATAAGAAAGATGAATGTACTCAGGTTCCACTGAAATTAATATGAACGATGTGCTTAATTAGTTTGTCTCTGTTCTACCAAAAACCAATACAAAAGCAACTTTAAAAAATGATGTGCTTCAGCTCCTGAAATCTCCATGAGGCTTGAGTGCTTCTGATATACTTCTACATGAATCTGTTCTTTGCTTTTTAAAAAAAAGTGTGTGTGTGTGTGTGTAAAACAGGAAGGAAAGGAAGTGAAATCTTTAGTAATACAGTACTTCTAAAAGATGTCAGACTTCAGATTTTACTGTTTATGGTCTTTGCTATTTGTCTGCATATGACCAATATGGCCAAGTGAGCTGGGAATATTTTCAATATAGGAGACCCTGGAAATATATTAGTACTGTAGCTTTCAGACAGCTGAACAAATCCCACAGAAATCTTTCTGGTTTATCCAAGTTCAGATACTAACCATGGCCCTCAAAGGCTGATTTCTAAAAATGTTTTGGGAGCTAGCTCACAAGATGTGCAGGTCAGATCAAGAAAAAACTGAACTTATCTGATAAAGCTTGGAAAATGCTTCCCATACAAACTTAAGCAAAGACAGAGCACAGTGCATCATTCCTAAGCCATTATGTAAACGGAGGTGCGCAACTGCAAAGGTTATGGGAACCATTCACCTGGTTATATCAGCAGACTTTGTGGTCACATGCTTCCTTCTTTGTGCATGAGGGGGCTGACAGATAAAATGCTAAAGGAGCAAGAGATCTCCCAAATGGAGGCAGTTCTTCAACAAGAGCAAAATTTAAAAGCCTACCTGTAATCATAGTGACAATGATATACTACAGTAGGTGTACATATTATACTTATTTTGTAACATTCTTAGCCCAAATTCCAGTGTCGAAAAGAATTAAGTAGGTCTTTATTAAGAGATTTCCATTCTTTTTCTCTAACTGAAAGATGTATACAGTATAGAGAACTGGCATTTTGTAAATTTCTGCCTATTGTGAAATTGTCAAAGATAAAAGAGCGACACTGTAACAAACAAGCAAATCCAATAACCATAGCTGTTTCTCTAAACTTTTGACATAAAGAAAAAAAGAGAGTTCTGACAGAGCAATGTAATAACCTGATTTAAATTTAAGACATGTGAAACCACAAAGGAGAAGTTTGAGGTTTTAGTAGGAAGGTCTACTGAAGGTGAAATGGGCCAACAAAAACTGAGGTTACTCACTACAGTGGAATCAATTAATCAAGGCTTCTCTTTTTGGCTTTCCATTTGTTCTGATCCGTTAGCACTTCTTTTCTGAGATAAGCATATCTGGTCCATTTCTCTATATAAGCAAGTGAATAAGCCTTATTTTTTTGTTACATCCCAAACTGAGAATTATGGGTAATGGGTTCCAATGCACTGGGATACAGAAACCAAGGTTTCATGTTTGGGCTTCTTTCAAAGCCATTAGCCACAGTTGGACATAAGAAGAAACCATAGTTAACTGAAGATCTCCTGGTTTGTTTTGTTGTTCATGCAAATAGAAGAACGAAGCAGCTGTGCAGCTGAAGGTCATGTATGTCTCAGGATATTAAGCCAAGACTTGAATATGGCAGCAAATTTAAAAATAAGTAGCAGGGATTCATACACAAGCCAAGGTATAAGGTACTGGTGCATTTTGCTTTGCACAAGACCCTTCATAGCCTATTTCTGTTATGGAATGAGGACTACTGGATCCAAATGTATTATATCACTTTAAAACTACTAGAAGAGTTCAAATTGTGTACATCACAGAATCTATACACTGAAGTCTACTCAATGCCCATTGAGGTCTATGACCTAATTCCTTGGAATTTTGGAACCGGGCCATTAATTTCATTACTACTCAAAACTTGACATAGCAGAAGGGTATTAATCATTTTTAAAGGCTAGTTATACGCTGTCAAGTTAAGTGAACATCTTTCTAAAAGGAATTAGTTTTTGCATTTAACATCTTTAAGCAGTAGAACATAAATCGACCCCTGTGTTGGGGGTAGGAACATGGTAGGATGTCAATATTGATGAGAAATGGAATACAAAAACAGCAAACCAGTGATGGTAAAAAGTGGGTCATTCACCAAAGAACCTCATTAGTGTCATAATACGGAGGCATTCATGCACTACCTAAATTGTCTAAAATGACCAAACAGTTTTACTTATATTTCTTTGGTTAATTAATTCATGTCAATAGCAGACAGCAACAGAAATACCCACAACTAGCACATGTGGGCAAAGCGTTGGCAGGAGTCATCAATTCAATCTATTAGTGTTCTTTACTAACTAAAACATTACCTACCTCCCAGCCAGTACTCTGTGTAATAAAAAGTAAACAAAAAAGGTATGTCACAGAAACAAAATTAGAACTGTCTTCTTAAAAACTAAAATAAGTCCTTAAAAGCTAAAATATGACTGTCAACAATATTATGTTCTTCACTTGAAACAACTTCCAAGATTTTCAAATGCCACACATTCAAGGTGTTCCTTTTACCTCATTCACTACATCCTCTCAAATATTTCAAACATGGAGAAACTCTCTTTCCATAATTAAGCATTAAAAATCAAATAGGAAGGGGAATTTTTCAGCAGCTTCCATTACAAAGCACAGTCCAACTTGAAATTTAGTCAGTGAAACACAGATAAATTAATTCAGATTTTGTACTGAAAACTGTGTTACAGAAGCAGTTTCAGTTCTCAAGGGGGAAAAACTGTCAATATATATTTTGTATTATTATTTATATCCAAGAAACAGAATGTAATTGATTTTCTATATATGCTTGTGTTTTAGCAAACAGTCTTCATAGTGAGTTCAAACAATATTATCAATCAGATGAATATACTGTATTTCAATTTCTTTGCTAATTTATGAAATATAAATTGAACATAAATGAAAGATAGTTATGTTAAATCAACAGCACCTTCTGAGATCACTGGATCTGATATCAAGAAAAAAATGTTCCCAATTTCTAAAATACAGTTAAGGGATCAGGAGCTAGCTGCACTTTAGTGCTGATATAAGCATTAGTGGTTCAGCTCCAAAGCCTGGGTTTCAAATGGTTGTAGAGAGGGAAGCCTTGACAGAAGCATTCATATGAACCATAGTTAAAGTCAGAGATGATGTAAACTTGAACTAGTGGGAAACCTTTTTTTGGAAACAGCAGGAGGACAAAAACAGTGCTAGAGAGAGAGGTACTAACACTCTTTCTCACAGTTCCACTGATTCAAAAAGAGTCAAAGGGTAACACAAAGAGAGGCTACTTTTCAGCCTTCAGCATAAGAAAGCAATATGCCTGGAGCAGTCTTAATTCATAATGTTAGCAAGATAGCTCCTCTTTATCCAATTGAGTCCTAAGGCAGATTTACTGTTCTGTGCATTCCAGAAATCCTGTGATTTTTAGATGAGACTAGGAAGCAAAAAAAATTAAATTGACTTTTTGGAAAAAAAAGTTACAGTAAAATCATATCCCAGCCTGCTGTTGCTCTCCTTGCTTTGACCCGCATGCCAGTGAACTTGGCCCCTTATCACAGCTTTCTAGGATACATCCACACTCAAAGGCAGGTTAATTTATTGTCATACAGCCTTCACTATGCATATCACAATTTGCATAAAAATACAGTAGCTGCAGCAGAGGGAAAAGTGGTCCTTTCAGTCAGACAGATTGAAATGAATTAAGAGGATGGGGGGGGGGATTCCTAGAGTACCCAGCCAATGTAACTCAAAAAATGGGAGAAACACATTAGATATTTCCATATCTAGCAAAGTAAACCTTCAACGTGGATAACACTGGCATGAAATATATTCCTAGCCTGTAGAAATAAATACAAGGCCCAACTGTCACCTTAACTATGAAGAAGCCTCTGGAAGAATAATCTAATTGTTACCTTTTACTGGTATTTCTGATTTTAGCTTGCCATAAGGATCATGGGACTGTGTTTTGGTAACATGAAACACAATTACAAGTAGAGTTTTGTGCATGCTGTATTGTGGCAGGGAGAAATTACCCTGACACATTTTGCAGATAATTCATTGCAGATCCAATAGACAAGAATCCAAGTCATTACCTGATGAACTATTTTGCTGAATGCCTCCTGGAGTTTACCATGAATTGTGGCCAGTTTCTTGGCATCCCTGTTTGCTTCATGAATTGGAATGAGGATTTTGTAAACTTCGTTAACTGCTTCATACATGCCAGCCTACAAAACAATGTTCTGTCAGGTGGATCTATCAATTCAACAAGAGAATAAACTACAACTAACAATGTTTGATTAAGCGGTTTCAAGGATGAACATGAAAATAAAAACCTAATTTATGATACTTTCAATACTGAGAATGTTTAAGCAATTCCTGACATAAGTATTATATATAAAAAACAAAACCAAAACAAGTACTCAGTTATGTGTGAAACTCATACAAATGTATATCTTGTCAAAGTGGGTTTATGTCAAAATGGAAGGAGAGATCGATGCATAATATCTATCTCCCCTTCCTTCCACTTTCCTAACCAAAAAGGCCTGGGGTTCAGCCCAGTCGTACCACAAACCCTGTCTCTGCTCCTATGCAACGCCAGGTCCATAAAGAACAAGACCCACATCATTTATGATCTTTTGCAGGACAAAAACTGCGACCTGGCGTGCATTACTGAGACCTGGCTTGGGCCTGAGGGTGAGGCAGTGTGGGCCCAGGCCCTCCCAGCCGGGTTCTCAGTTAAGGACCAGATCAGGTTAGGTGGACGGGGGGGGCGGTGTTGCCTTGGTCCATAAAAACACCTTCTCCTTAACCAGGATCCCAGTCCGGAAAACAGATCACATCGAGTGTATTTACCTGTCCCTGAGGGCTAGAGACAGTCTGGGGATTCTGTTGGTCTACAGGCCACCCCGTGCGCTAACAGACTCCCTGGCCGAGCTCACACAGCTGGTCTCGGAACTGGTGTTGGAGTCCCCAAGACTTCTTGTCTTGGGAGACCTCAACATCCCTTTCGAGGCCAGTGAAGTTCCAACAGGTGCTGCTCGGGAGTTCATGACTACCATGACAGCCATGGGCCTGTCTCAACTAGTCTCAGGGCCTACGCATTGCGCTGGTAATACCCTTGATGTGATCTTTAGTACGGACATGGAGGTTCCGTGGGTAGAGATCTCAAACATCTCTCCCTTGTCATGGACGGATCATTTCTTGGTTGAGGCTCGAATCAAGGCTTCTACCTTAAGCTCCCCCGGGGGTGGCGGACCCATTAGGATGGTCCACCCTCGAAGGCTGATGGAACCCAAAAGGTTCCAAGAAGCCCTAGAGGGATATGCGACTGGTTCTGACGGCGATTCTGTTGATGCCCTGGCTAATATCTGGGATACCAACCTGTCCAGGGCTATACACAGTGTCGCTCCCAAGCGTCCTTACCGGCCTGCTCCTAATAAACAACCATGGTATACGGAAGATCTTAGAGTAAGGAAGCGGGCTGTGCAACGACTAGAGCGTAACTGGCGAAGACATCAGCGTTTATCTGACAGGACACTCCTTCGCTCTCATTTGAAGGCCTATGGAGTGGCAATAGGTGCAGCTAAGAATTCATTCTATGCTGCATGTATTGCGTCCGCAGAGTCGCGTCCAGCAGAGCTGTTCAGGGTTGTGAGGGAGCTGACTCAACTCCCTCCCTCCCTGAGCCCTATTCTGGTACCATCTAAAGCCTGCTGTGATGAATTTAATAACTTCTTTGCGGATAAAATCTCTCAGATCAGGGCTGATCTTGACGCCAGTATTTATGCAGGTCCTGTAAGAGAGGCGTCCGAAGCATCCGTGGCCCCAGTTATACTGGATCGCTTTGAGTTTGTTAGTACCGATGAAGTGGACAAGATCCTTCGAAGCGTTAGGAAGACGACGTGCTCTCTTGATCCCTGTCCCTCATGGTTGGCAGCTCAGGGGGGAGATGCGGTGCTGACTATGTTGCACCGCATCATTAATACTTCTCTAAGAGAGGGTCAGTTTCCATCTAAATTGAAAGTGGCAGTGGTTAAACCCTTGCTTAAGAAACCCTCCTTAGACCCCCTGATTCATAACAACTATCGGCCCATCTCGCTGCTACCTTTTTTGGGGAAGGTGATCGAGAGAGCAGTCGCCTTCCAGCTTCAATCGATCTTGGATGACACCGATTTTCTGGACCCATTTCAAACTGGCTTCCGGGCGGGCTATGGAGTTGAGACTGCCATGGTCGCCTTAGTTGATGACCTCCGTCTGAGCATGGACAGGGGAAGTGTGTCCCTGTTAGTGCTCTTGGACATCTCGGCGGCTTTCGATACCATCGACCATGGTATCCTTCTGGAACGCCTGGGGGAGTTGGGTATCGGGGGCACTGCTTTGCAGTGGTTCCGGTCCTACCTCTCGGGTAGATTCCAGATGGTGGAGCTGGGGGATTGTCGCTCCGATAAGAGGGCACTTACATCCGGTGTCCCTCAGGGAGCGATTTTATCCCCTATGCTTTTTAACATCTACATGAAACCGCTGGGAGAGATCATCCGGAGACATGGGGCGCAGTGTTATCAGTATGCTGATGACACCCAAATAATTTTCTCTGTGTCTCCGACTGATGCAGTAACTAAGGATGGCATCTCTCCTCTAGATGCCTGCTTGGCGTCGGTAATGGGCTGGATGAGGGAGAACAAACTCAGTGTGAATCCAGGGAAAACGGAAGTACTGGTGATAGGTCCCTCGGTTCTGGGTGGTGAGATTTGTCAGCCTGTCCTGAATGGGGTCACGCTCCCCTTGAGGGACTCGGTGCGCAGCTTGGGAGTACTCCTTGATTCGTCGCTTCATCTGACATCCCAGGTGGACGCGACGGTCAGGAGTGCTTGTTATCAGCTTCGGCTGATACGCCAGCTGCGCCCCTACCTGGGCCGTCGGGACCTTGAAACTGTTGTACATGCTTTGGTAACCTCTCGATTGGACTTCTGCAATGCGCTCTACATGGGGCAACCCTTGTACCAAACCCGGAAGCTTCAATTGGTGCAGAATATGGCAGCCAGACTGGTCGCTGGTAGTTCCAGGACAGACCACATAACACCTATTTTAAAAGATCTCCACTGGCTACCCATTCGCTTCCGAGCTCAATACAAGGTGTTGGTTTTGACCTATAAAGCCCTAAATGGCTTGGGCCCAGGGTACTTGGAGGACCGTCTCTCCCCATACAATCCGCCCCGCACACTCAGAACATCTGGGACCAATTTGTTAGAGGTCCCTAAATCCCATTTGGTGAGGACCTCACAGAGGGCTTTTACTATCGCCGCCCCCTCATTGTGGAATAAGCTCTCTGCAGAGCTCCGTTTCTCTGCATCTTTAGTTTCTTTTAAGAAACAATTAAAAACGCATCTATTCCAGCTGGCTTTTTCACTCTAGGTAATAGTGTTCTTTCTCTGCTCCTTGTTGTTGTTTTTCGACCCCGGATTAGTGCAATATATTGTCTTTTTCTTGCCCCTAATGAATTGTGATTTGTATAGATTCCCGTTCCTACCCCTAGTAATGATGTTTTTAAACTTTTTATATTGTGATGTTTTATCTGTATTTTATTGTTTCTTGTCTTGTAAGCCGCCTTGATCATGCAATTGGAAAGGCGGGATATAAATAAAAATTATTATTATTATTATTATTATTATTATTATTATTATTATTAATCTGCGGGATATTGTACTCTGACAGCAAATTTAAATGTGATGAAGATCAGTGTAAAAATCTGTAAGGCTGGAGTGGGAATCATGCAGACCTCCAGATGTGGTTGGACAACTCCCATTAGCCATAGATAACACACCCAATGGCAATTAATACTGTTAAATTGCAATCGAACAGCATCAGGAGGACCACTCAGTTCTCAGCCTTGCTCTATCCCACACATATTTCTCAGACCATATATTTTAAGTGTTTGCATATCAGCAATATATGGACTAAACAAAAGGTAGTCTGGGCTGCCAACATTTGCATGTTTGGTCCAAGCATTTGTGCCCAGGGCAGAAGAAGACTGACCAGAACAACTCAAAGCTACTTGAATCTTTGACAACATACTTTCTAGATCTGTTTTCTCCTCCTGTGCCTCTTCTAGCCACACAACCACCTGATCTCATTAATCAATCTCTATCAGCTAGGACTCAGAATAAGCAAGCGGTTGCTAGCAAACACAGTAACAGTGTCTAATGAATATCCAAGATGGGAGTCCAAAATCTAGGATGCTTTAAATTGGTTCCCAGTCCACTAAGAGACAATCTTTTTCACATGTCCCGATTAAGCCCAGTCCTAGAAACAGGAAGTCAAATGACTGTAGTCCTGAACTAATGGCTCAGACTGAACCCACTTACTGTAGTTTGATTGTGGTTAATTCAAGTATGTTTTGGAAATTGAGCTCAAAAGTGCTTCCAGTGAAGTCACTATGAGGAGAAGAAAAATGAGGGTATTGCCAGCCAAAATAGGAGTTCTGTCCCCCTAAGGAAGTTTTCCTTCAATCCCCAGATTTTTAGCATTGCAATAGCTTACATCAGTTGAGAATATAGAAATCAAGGGAATATGAACTCAACAAATATAAGAGTTCTAGGTGTGAATGATTTCCAGTGTCTGACTCTCCACAACGCTAGAAATTTGGGAACTGAAGGAAAATTTCATGGGGAGGAGGAGGCAGAATTCTTATTTGTGAGGGCAATGCCCTCATTTTGCCTCCCCTGAGTGTTTCCATATGGTCTGGTTCAGAAACAACTTCAATCAGTGTTAATTCTATTTAAATTATTCAATTTCATAGAATTCAATGGAATTAAGCAGCATTTAAACAGTAAATACTTTCTATTATATTTCTGAATTGTCCTCCTGATGATTTCTAATATGTAGAATATAGGTTACTATTACAGTACAATCAGAAGGGAATACTAAACTAAAAACATGTGATAAATTCTTCTACCATAGAGAAAGAGGCCGCAGCTTGCTCCAGCAATCCAACCAGACCTGCTTCAGTAAAATACTTTCCAGAGCATATCCCTTCTTCATCTGGTGACACAACATCATCAGAAACTGCAGATTCTTCTAGAACATTTGAAGAGATGTTCTGAGGAGATATAAAATATTTTCAGCTAGTTTCAGCAGCAATATTATTAATGTCCTAAACCTTCAACCAAATAGCTAAACCTTTCTTTTAAGATATGTAATCAAAACATGGAGGGTTTTTTTCTACAGTAAGGCACTGTTTTAAAGTGTAGCATCATGGATGAGAGTCATGCACCCCTCCAGATCTTGGACAGCAACTCCCAGCAGCCTTATCTAGCACACTTCTGGAGGACCACATAATATCCACCCTGTATTACATCAACATTAATTTAAGCAAATATGAAACCTGGTGGGATGAGTCTCATGATTGGAATGTGGAAATAGAGGGGTATAACCTTTTTAAGAGAAATAGGCCAAACAGGAAAGGAGGAGGAATAGCACTATATGTCAGAGATATTTACACCAGTGAAGAGATCCTGGACATCAATCATGGAAGCCAGGTGGAGAGCATCTGGATAAAAATTAAAGGGGAGGGAAACAACAAGGATGCCCTGGTGGCGCAGTGGTTAAATGTCTGTACTGCAGCCATTCACTCAAAACCACAAGGTTGCGAGTTCAAGACCAGCAAAAGGGCCCAAGCTCGACTCAGGCTTGCATCCTTCCGAGGTCGCTAAAATGAGTACCCAGACTGTTGGGGGCAAATTAGCTTACTTGCCAATTCGCTTACTTGCTGTTCACCGCTATGATCTTTGGAATAGCGGTATATAAATAAAACAAACAAATTATTAATTATTAAATTATGTTATGGTGGGAGTCTACTACAGACCCCCAAGTCAGACTGAGGAATTGGATGATATCTTTCTAGAACAGATGACCAGACAGTCAGAAAGGAGAGATGTAGTAGTGATGGGTGACTTCAACTATCCTGATATTTGCTGGAAGTCAAACTCAGCAAAATCCTCAAGGTCTAGCAAATTCCTCACTTGCCTGGAAGACTATTTCATGGTCCAAAAGGTAGAAGAGGCAACAAGGGGGTCAGCTATTTTAGATCTGATCCTAATCAACAAGGATGACTTGGTTAATGGGGTGCAAGTGGTGGGATCATTAGGTGGAAGTGACCATGTTCTCCTGGAGTTTGTAATACAGTGGAAAGGAGAAGCCAGGCATAGTCAAACACACATTCTAGATTTTAGGAGAGCGGATTTCAGTAAACTTAGAGAATTATTGAGGGAGATTCCATGGTCAGAAATACTAAAAGATAAAGGAGTTCAGGACGGATGGGACTTTCTCAAAAGGGAGATACTGAAGGCACAATTTCAAACAGTTCCAGTGAAAAAGAAAAATGGGAGGTGTCTCAAGAAACCAGGATGGATGACTAATGAACTTTCAACTGAGCTAAGTTTGAAACGGAACATGTATAAGAAATGGAAAAAGGGGGAAATCACAAAAAAGGAATTCAAAGAAATAGCAGGGATGTGCAGGGGTAAAGTCAGAAAAGCTAAAGCGCAGAATGAACTCAGACTTGCTACAGAGGTTAAAGACAACAAAAAGGGCTTTTTTGGATATGTCCGCAGCAAAAGTAAGAAGAAGGAAATGGTAGGGCCACTGCGTCGAGAGGATGGCAAAATGCTAACAGAAGACAGAGAAAAGGCAGAATTACTCAACACCTTCTTTGACTCAGTCTTCTCAGAAAAGGCAAAGGGTGTTCAACCTGAGGATAATGGAGCAGAGGACAGAATAGGGGAATTTCAGCACAGAATAAGTAAAGAGATAGTAGAGGAACACCTTATTAATCTAAATGAATTTAAGTCTCCGGGACCAGATGAACTCCATCCAAGGGTATTAAAAGAACTGGCAAATGTAATATCGGAGCCATTGGCAATAATCTTTGAAAACTCCTGCAAAACAGGAGAGTTCCCAGCAGACTGGCGGAGGGCAAACGTTGTCCCCATCTTCAAAAAGGGGAAAAAAGAGGATCCCAACAATTATCGTCCAGTTAGTCTGACATCAGTACTAGGAAAGATTCTGGAGCAGATCATTAAACAGAGAGTCTGTGAACATCTAGATGGCAATTCCATAATCACAAAAACTCAACATGGGTTTCAGAGAAACAAGTTATGCCAGACAAATCTAATCTCTTTCTTTGATAAAATTACCAGCTTGGTAGATGAAGGGAATGCTGTGGATATAGTATATCTTGATTTCACTAAGGCCTTTGACAAGGTTTCCCATGACATTCTTGCAAACAAGCTTGTAAAATGTGCACTAGACAAGGTAGCTGTTACATGGATTTGTAACTGGTTGACCGGCCGAACCCAAAGGGTGCTCAACAATGGCTCCTTTTCATCCTGAAGAGAAGTGACCAGTGGGGTCCCACAGGGCTCTGTCCTGGGCCCAGTGCTATTCAACATCGTTATCAATGACCTGGATGACGGAATTGGGAGCATACTTATCAAATTTGAAGTTGACATCAAATTAGGGGGAATAGCTAGTACCCCAGAGGACAGGATCAAGATCCAAAATGACCTGAATAGACTAGAAAGCTGGGCCAAAGCTAACAAAATGAAATTCAACACGGAGAAATGTAAGGTATTGCACTTAGGGTGGAAAAATAAAATGCACAGATATAGGATGGGTGACACCAGGCTGAATGAAACTACGTGTGAAAGGGATCTAGGAGTCCAAGTAGACCACAAGTTGAACATGAGTGAACAGTGTGATGCGGCAGCTAAAAAGGCCAATGCAATTTTAGGCTGCATCAATAAAAGTATAGTGTCTAGATCAAGAGAAGTAATAGTGCCACAGTATTCTGCTTTGGTCAGGCCCCACCTGGAATATTGTGTCCAGTTCTGGGCGCCACAATTCAGAAAGGACATTGAGAAACTGGAGCCATGTGTCCAAAGGAGGGCGACAAAAATGGTGAAGGGTCTGGAAACCATGCCCTATGAGGAACGACTTAGGGAGCTGGGGATATTTAGCCTGGAGAAAAGAAGGTTAAGAGGTGATATGATAGCCCTGTTTAAATATTTGAAAGGATGTCATGTTGAAGAGGGAGCAAGCTTGTTTTCTGCTGCTCCAGAGAACAGGACCCGGAACAATGGATGCAAGCTACAAGAAAAGAGATTCCACCTGAACATTAGGAGGAACTTCCTGACAGTAAGGGCTATTCGACAGTGGAATGTACTCCCTCGGAGGGTGATAGAGTCTCCTTCCTTGGAGGTCTTTAAACAGAGGCTGGATGGCCATCTGTCAGGGATGCTTTGATTTGGATTTCCTGCATGGCAGGGGGTTGGACTGGATGGCCCTAGTGGTCTCTTCCAACTCTACGATTCTACGATTCTATTATTCTATGATTCTAACTTTACTACAGTGAAGCTATTCATAGAATTAGTGACAAGCAGAGGAGAACCTATTTCGCTGTAGTAAGATACTAATGAAAATAAAAAGGTATCAGTGGTCTCCAAATAATATCTATGTTGATAAAATTTACTCTGTAGAACAAGACATTTATAGTAAGTGAACATCACCTCCTCACAGAACAACAATATTCTGCTAACATACTGTCAATGTTGCTTAATGTCACTGAAGCCTTGCTTTTCTGAATTCATCCTCACTTGTCAAATTCCTTATCAGGACTGGTCCTATGATTCTGTAGACAAAGGGCCTTCAGTACTCCCCCCCACACACACACACATAGGCCATCTTTAATGTTAAGACCAAAACCTTCCACTCATTGTTCAGTTGCAACACCAAAAATGTGGAAATCTGACTCTTTCAGAGTAGGGAATTATTCCTTGCTGTGGTCAAAATGTTCCGTGGAAGAACCATTCCACAAAGTTGGTAATGCAGGATGCCTTTTAATACTGAGAAGTAGCTGTTCAGGTTAATCAAGTACAGACACAAGCCCCAACCCTAACAATATTGCTTTTAATTTTTTTAAAAAAGGTATCCTATTAAAACAGCACTTGGTTGAAAATAATTTACATAACAAATGAGGAACACGTACTGATCCCTCTATCAAAAAACCCCCAAAACTTTACACATACACCTGAGCCAAAAGTGTAGCTAAATAAAAGTGTGTATGCCTGGCAGTGAAAAGTGAATAGAGAACAGCCAGTCTAGCCTTCGAAGGGAAGGAGTTAAATAATCTGGGAGCAGTCACCAAGAAGGCTGTCTCTCATGTCCTCACCAAATGTAACTGGGAACAAGAGACAACCTTTCCTTGAAGATCTTAAAATTTGGGCAGATTCATATAGGGAAATGAACCCAATTTTGGACTGAAGCCAAAAGCAGAACTTTGGAAATTGATTGGCAGCCAATGAAACTGTTGTTACATGCTCCCTGTAGTGCTTATGGTTCCTATTTTAATAAAGACAATGTTAGTATCCTAGGACCTTACACCATCCAATTGTGCAATTTTATATAAAAAAAAGTAAAGAAGTATTACCTGAAATGTAACACACCCTACAGGGAGATATTTTCGATCTTCAAGCATGCTTAAGTATTCGGCAACAAGTGCTGCGGAGTGGACCAAACACTGTGCAGATTCTGCATGGTTGCTCCTCTCAGAATGCTTTCCAGCCATGTTCTGCAACCAGGTTAGTCGTAAATCTGGAGAGTTCTGGTAACCCTTTGCAATTCTAGTTTTTAGAAACCCAGAAGTTTCATGTAAGTGCATCTTTACTTACATATGTTTTCTTAAACAACAGCAAGCTCAGTAAAACTCTACCTGTACATCAAGTCAATCAGCATCTCTGGATCTTCCTGGTGCTCCTTCATTTTAACTGTGTCAGACAAGATCATATGGAGGTTGAAAACAAGATCTTGGACCTGAAATTTTACAAATAAATACATTTTTTAAAATGCATGTTTTGAAGCAAATATGCCCCTGCAAGTTACTTTAGGATTTTGTGATCCCTCATAGTTCTGTACTTGACAAATGAATTGTACCACAAGAATAGTGCATTCTGCTCTGGTGGAATAAATCCAATGCTATGTGAATGGATTTTTACTCATATAACAGGACATTCTCTTTTGTTTCTCACCTCTGAAGGCCTGCCACCAACAGATCTGAGAGGTAAGTGAAGAGCTAGAAAGGGTAGGGGAAGATATATATCCTATCTGGTAGATGAAGACTATTACATAAGACCCAGAACTTTAAATTTTTCACCTGTCCACTCATCAATATTTATTCATTCTGTATTCATTCGTTTGTTCTCCAAAGTATGATGGCACTATTTCATTGCATTTTTTCTCAGAAAGTTCAAAAAGATTTCAGTTTCTCAGAATGCCCTAGTCTGATTAAGGATTTTAACTCAGCATATATATTTATTTGAGCAAGTTTACACTTCATCTCATCAAATTTTAACATAATGTAGAGTTCAATCCCAAATTTTAAAAACAGCAAACAGGAACTGAACAGAGCTGAATTTAGCAAAGACAAAACAGAAATTCAATAAATTATGGAAAATGTGAATTTAATTAGGTTATTAATATGATAAAGATATTATAACAAAAATGTACTTAAAAATGAAGAGCAAAATGTTGAAAATGTATCAAAATGTCAGATAAAAAAGTTAAATACCTAGGAATATGGCTGACAAATAAAAATACTGATCTTTATGACAATAACTATACAACTAAATGGAAAGAAATCAGAAAAGATTTAATTAAATGGAGTAAACTGCAATTATCTTTATCAGGACAAATGGAAGCTATCAAAATGATGGTCTTACCCAAAATGAACTTTTTGTTTCACAGTACCTCAATACTGAATAATGATAAACCCTTGAAAGATTGGCAGAAAGATGTTAGAAAATTTATCTGGAACAATAAAAAGCCATGGGTAAAATGGAAAATTATGACAAGATAGACTGAAGAAGGAGGAGGTGGAGTACCTTGCTCTGAACCTATACTACCAAGCAAATGTGTTAAATTGGATGGCAGATTGGACTGAGAATACAAGACTGCTCAATTTAGAGGGGTTTGGTGACAGGTTGGGATGGCACGCTTATCTCTGGTACAGCAAAGCAAAGGCGCATAGTGAATTTAGGTACCAGGTAATAAAAAGATCTCTTTTAAGAACATGGAAGAAAACTAAGATGAAGTTCTACAGGAAAGTGACTCTTTGGATTTCACCACTAGAGGCCTTTATAGGTAGATGGAAATTGTTGGACATATGGCTCACCTATAAAAACATTTTGCATAAATCAGGAACTAAAAAATTTGAAATGAAACCGATAGATGACCTGACATTACTTGATCCTAAAATGCATTGGTTTCTATATATACAATCAAAAGAGAGATTAAAAATGGATGAGAAAATGGAAGAATTTGGAGAAGACTTGTTGAAATTATATAAGATTTTATTTAGTTCTGAAAGCAAGAGAGTAGCCAAAAGATACGAAGCTATGAGCAAAAAGAGGAATGAATATTAGAGGTGATGGTCAAATGGATATCGGACTATGGTTACTGCATAGATTTAGAAAGATGGAAATATGCCAGAATTAAAACTAAAAAAATTACTAAATCATAAAATCTATGATAAAATTACTGGAAAATGGAATAGCCAACAAAACTGCAAAGATCTACAAAACTGCCTCAAACATTTGTTGGAAATGCTGCTCAGCTATTGGGTCTTAGTTTCATGTTTGGTGGCATTTTCTAAAACTTAAATTATTCTAGGAGCAGATAATATAGTCATAGAAATGATGTTGCAGATTAAATTTGAAATGAGACCAAAAGCATACCTTCAAAACATGTTGAATAAAATTCCACCAATGACTGAACAAAAATACTGGTGTATCATGTTATGTATGATAACAGTAGTCAGAATGATAAGAGCACAAAATTGGAAGAGTCATGAAATGCCAGGGGTAGACGATTGGTTAATGAAATCATTTGAAATGATAGAGGTGGATAAACTGACCTGTCACTTGAATTATAAAGACATAAATACAACAGAGGAAGCATAGTTTCTGGTTATAGAATTTTGTAAATTAAGATGGTTATAAGGTGCAGAAAGACTGAAAGCAATGAAAAGATTACACTGGGTAATAATAACATAATATATTTTGGAATTTAAGTAAAATGTTCTAGGAAAACTGTTTTAAAATTCTTTAGTATTTTGTAAGTTCTATTTTTTTTTAATATAATAAGTCAATGAGATATATGGATGATATGGGGTTCGTTACTGAAGAGACTCTGGAAGTCATTTTTTATTTAAAGTTTCGGTTAGGGGTTATATTTGTAATTGCCACCTTTTCTGTATATAACTAAAGGAAATGCATGTTTTATGTAGTTATGAAATAAAAAATATAAAGAAAAACATGTGAATTTAACAGAAAGCATATTTAACTGCAGACCTTATTTCTATATTGAAGACAGATACATGTACTGTATCCATTTAATTTAAGCCTCAACAGATGGGACTGAGATCAGTAATTTAGTTGACATGTTTGTATAATGCTTCCTGTTTACTTTAGCTTTTGGACATTTGACACATATCAACATCCTAGACTGGAGCACTGGCAATTTGCAGTGTTCAGGTCTTCTTCAAGGAAAACATTTCATATTCCTTTTCGATTTAAACCCAAATAATCCCAAAATTAAGTGAGAAATTCTCTTACAAGTCTCAAGGAAATCAAACGGCAATATTTTTCCATGCCAAGCAATATCCCTACTAACCTGATCAGGGAATGTTGTCTCTCTTAATTCGAGGTCCTCTTCAGCATAGGTCAAAATGGTCTTCAGAGAACGTCTCAGAAACTCCTCATTAAAATTCTGAGATGTCCCCACTAGGGAAGAGAGTGACATCGTCACCTGCATTTTAACTCTGGCAAAGTTCTGAAACAGATGAATTGTTAATAAACCAAAATCCCTTCATCATGAAATTGCTCTCAACAACACTAATAATTATCACAGTCATAAGCCAGAAAATACAGCAAACTTGTTTGAGATTTCTGCACAGGTCTGGCCAACAGAACTATATTGGTCATCTATCTATCTACGTATGTATTTTTGATGAAGACATTTTTGAAAAGGTTTGGGAATATATTGTTGGAAGTAAAGTACAACATGCGTGTTTGAGTCCATCTGTGACTACCTCCATTCAGAACAGATCTCTTGCTGCCTGGTCACAAACTGAACATTCCCTTGTACCATAACCTGGATATGTATCATGCTTTCATATGTATAAATTGCATACTTACATTCCCAATCTCAAAGTTTTGTCTCATAAGCAGGTATAGAGAAGCACTAGCATGTGACCGTATAGTGCTAATGCTACTGCTGCAGTGGCGCAGGAGTCGAAGGCACAAATCAGCACACTGTTCAGTCTCTTCTTCAAACAGCAATTCTGGGAACTATAATGGCAGGGCAAGAAATAATACAATCAGTAGAAGCAGCTGGACCTAGGAAACTTCCCAAATGCCAAGATATAGTATTATTTGCACAATGATTATCTGCTCTCATCTGTCCTCAGCCCCAGACAGATACCCTCTCCAGTAACATAAGTCCATTCTTGCAGTTAGCTAGCAACATTTGCATGAGATAAAACTCACAGAACAAGCTAGCTAAACAAGGTTGCTAAATACAGAACTGAGTTTCAAACTAGCAACAAACCTTTAGTATTCAAACTGAGGCTCAAATAATAAATTAGGCAAAATTTTCCTTTTTGTCCTCTACCCTCAAGAACACTTACCTTGGAGACCAAAGCCCTCTGAGTAGCAAAACAGTGTTGTAAGTAAAGAGCACTCTGATTGCAGGCCATGCTATGCAAAAGAACCTTCAACACTCCACCAAGAATACTTTCTTTGGATTCAGTCACAGAGACTGTCTGTAATCAAAGACAATATGATGTAAGAGAAAAGGAGATAGTTTTTTCTTTAGAGCTGTCAAAGGTGGAAGTCTGCAGAGGAAAGATCCACTGATGTCTGTGATGGACAGCTGAGATTCATTTTAAAGCAACTGTATCCCAGGGACAAGAAAAGTGAGAATATGGCTAGCAACAGACATATGACTATTAGGAGAGATGCCCAGCTGTTCAGGGCAATAAAACTAGTCTTGTTTCTACAACATATTCTTTACCTGAAGCATTAAGTGCTGTAACAGTTCTTACATGCATACAAACTCACACAAAGCTAACAATTGTTCCCAACAGGCTAACAAGTGAAATGTTTTAATAGCTGAGAAAGTCAACAACATATATATATATATATATATATATATATATATATATTGCAGAGCAAAATGTGCAAATGATTAATGACATAATCTTATGCATACTTACTTTGGAATGACCCCCAAAGAACTGAAAGAACTGAATACTTTTCAGTAAATATGCAGAAGATTGGACTGCGTTAAGCATTACTACTACTACTACTACTACTACAATACTACTTCTAGCCCACTTTTTAGGACAGGGATGGGGAACATTTGGCCCTGCAGATGCTGTTAAACTTCAATGTCAACAGCCGTGATCAGAATAACCAATAGTAAGAGTTAATGGAAGCAGCAGTCCAATATCTAGAGAGTGACATGCTCCCTATCCCATTTTAGAGCAAGTTGTAATGAGGCTATATTTCTGTTTACAGGGAGACAACTACAACCATATTTTACTTTACTCACTTCTAGTCTTTCTCTTAGTACATTCTACCATCCACATTTGTGGCTTTGACACTCACTGTTTTGATTATTCACAAGGTCAAGGCCAGGTGCACATGCACTCCTGCTCCTCCTTCCCAGGCTTTTCCCCTCAGGGCAAAAAAAGAAAGTGTGAGCTCATCAATTCCGCTCCTTTCCCACTCGGATTACTGCCTTCCTCAACTATCTGGGAAAGGGGAGGGGATGAATCCATGTGGGCAACCATCCATGTGGGAAAGACGCTTGGAGGGGATGGATCGATCCCCGCCCCTTTCCCAGACAGATGGGAGCCTGGAGAAGGCAGGCACCCATCCACCTGGGAAAGGGGCTGAGAACCAGTTAAAGGGATTGGAGGGCAGGCTCCTCTTCCCCTGGCTACCCCTCCCTTTAACTGGCTTCGGCGGGGGGGGGGGTATTCACAGTTTTTCCACATTCGCGAGGATTTTGCACCCCTAACCCCTGTGAATGTGGAGGGCCGAGTGTATTTCCTAGTTTCTCCTTCCTCGTCAATCTGACTCTTAGAAATAGGTATACTAAGTGGGTGCATATCTAAGGCAGGAGCAAGCGAAATGCCAATTTGTAGGGCTAGGATGAGGTGTATTTAATGATTCTCATGATGGACACAAATAAGAATTACATACAAACAAGAAAGAAGGCTGGTGAAGAAGGAATGGTTCATCGGTTCATCTTCCAGCAGCCCATCCGGTATCTTTTTTCTCATGATCATCACAGAAATCCAGAGAGCTGATGGAGGAAAGACCTTCTGCTAGCCCATTTGGTAAAAGGCTTTAAAAAACACAAACTGGACTGTGAAGAACCTAGGAACCTGTACTTCTTTGCAGGCCATGGACAATGTAACACCTGTTAATTGATGGCCAGAATGGAAACTAAGGGGGTATATAGATGGGTAGAAAGGGGTGGTGAGACGGCGTCCCTTTCTCCTGCAGATCATTGCTGTGGCGACCACACGTCATGGCAATGATGCGCCATGAAAAAGGAGCTGCAAAATGTGGCTTCTTTTTCTGCCACTGCCGAGGCGCCACTAGTGCCCTGGAGCAGCACAGTGATGTCTCTTGTGTGCTGCACTGTTTGGACATGGCGCACGAGGCACGTCATCAGCGCACACACTGTGTGAACATGCACACACCAAAATGGTGCCCAGACAGAGCCGTAAGGCTCGGAAGCATGCAGACGTTCCGCTCTCCCGAGCCCTAAAATCGGCCCCAATGAATTAGTAGTACTAGCAAACTAGTAAAATTCTGTTGCTCAGCTAAAAAACTGACAACAGTGTTAATAATTTCAGAATACAGGGACACCTCAGTAAACAAAATAGATGTGTTCCTCCTGCATATTACTTCTTTAATAGAAAATGTGATATTAAGAATAAGGATAGTTTTCTACACCACAAGAGGGTGTTGGCTCCTCCAACAAAGGAAGAGCAGTTCAACATGTTTCAGTCAAAACTAACAATACTATACACATGTGCAATGAAACAACCAAAGCAGCTAAGTCTTGCATTAATAAAGTAAACAATTTTGAACCTTCTAGAGACCACTGGAAAGTTTCTTCCAAGATACATCCAGGGTTGACTTTTACTTTCACTACCCTCCATCTCTTTTATAATTTCCATTATGGTGGAGAAACATACAGACTTATAATTCCACCCACCCCAACCAATATGCAGGAAGGTAACTGGTGAGGCAAGCTTATCTGCCCTCCTTTTTTCATCTCTGTTTTGCTGTTCATGCATGCTCTGTAAGGGTTCAGGAGACAGCTTCTATTTACCTTGCGTATTGTAGATAGGCATAGAGATATACAATAAGATTACCCAAAGCAGAATCTCACTCTTTACCAGCTCAAGCTTTATTGAATTGTTTACTGCAGATACACTGCTGCAGCATTATGACACTGAAAGTCTTTGTTTCTCTAGCCCTCCTTCACCATCCTCCCAATCCTACAAAAACCTTCCAGATAGATATGAAACAAGAAGAAAAGGAGGGGTTGGGCAGGCATAAAAATACTTTTTACAGGGGACATTCAGTCTTTTCAGAATTCTGTAAAGTGTTCCTTAGCATCCTTACCTGGACTATTATCTCCAAAGTATCCAAAATAATCAGATTTGCTTCAGTTGCCAAGTTGCCATCAATAAGGGCTTCATGTTCTATCTCTGCCCGTGATCTGGTAAAAGAATGCATTAAAATAAATAAACATGCAACTTTCATGATATTTGGAAAAGTGAGATGGTTCAGCTCTAATACAAGTGTGGGAATCATTTGGCCATCCAAATGTTGCATGGCTTCATGTCTCAACAGCTATAGCCAATATGGTCAATGATAAAGAAATGGGAGGTGCAGTCTAACAAGACTTCAAAGGCTGCATGATTCCTACCCTTGCTTAGATACTTTAGTACAGTTCCTGGTATCTCTAGTTAAGAGATCGAGGCTGCATCTACACTGTACAATCAATGCCAACTGATTATGTTTTAATTGCCATGGCTCAATGATATTGAATTCTGGGATTTGTAGTTTTGTGAGATACTTAGCCTACTCTGTCCGAAAGCTCTGTTACTGCAGCAAACTACAAATTCCAGGATTCCATAGGATGGAGCTATGACAGTTAAAGTGGTGTCAAACTGCATTATAAGTCAAGATTGGAGTATTGCTTTTCAAAGGAATTCATTTGTTGTCATTTTAAAAGAATAGCTCTTTTCTTCTCCTCTGCATAAAAGTGGCTCGTCACATTACTTGTTAGTAAAGTGTTATTTCAAAGTTTGTTTTAAATTAATTTTTAATTGTCACTTAAAAAAATAATTACCATATAAAATTGACCCAGCCTTCCAAAATGAGCCCCCAAATGCAATATTTTAGGAGTTAATAAGTGAACACTACTGATTAAACTAAAAGGGGAAAGAAAATGGCCGCAACAGATGCTAATTCTGGGAACAATAATGCAGAAATCACTTTTCCTCAACACTGATTTTCCTTTCATACATTTGTGACCATTTCCTTTAGATTTCCTAGTTAGTCAAACATTTCTTAACACAGAATGATTAAACCTGCAACAGAAACAGTTCAGTAAGTAAAATCTGAACTACTCTGAAAAACAACAACCTGTTTATTAATTACTTACTTCAGTAGAATATAGCAATTTATGCTTCATGATGTGAACACAGAGTGGTGGTATGGGAATACATTTCTAAGGCTAATAGGCTAACAAACAGGACTAGGTAGGCACCAACAGAAACATTTAGCCCATATATAAAACACTCAGTAGTCCAATAATGCCATAAATGCTTCCTTAAAGGTAGAAACCAACAGAAACTATCTGTCTTAAACAGTAGTAGCACACACTACTGTTAGTATTACTCTAGCTCAAACAAAATGAATCTCTAACAATATGCCCATTGCCTAAGAGATGTACTGTTCTGAACGTCTCCAAACATGCTGACATCAAACTTGTTGCTCATTTCAAACAATATCTATTTGTTACTCCCACGTTCTGTAATTTTGCCTCAAAATGTTTGCTGCACTGTAATGGGGACAATAATTTCCCCCCCTTTTTGTTCATTTAATATATTCCTGTGCTCATTTTACTGAACACTCTCTCTCTCTCTCTCTCTCTCTCTCTCTCTCTCTGTGTGTGTGTGTGTGTAGTTGGTAGAATTCAAATATATAGCCATCTTAGTCTGTAGAATCAGTATGTAGAGAGATTTTGTAGCACCTTTGAGACTAACTGAAAGAAAGAAGTAGGCAGCATGAACTTTTGTAAAATAAAGTCTACTGCCTCATTTGCATATTGTCTGAAGCAGATACATTCACGATTTCCTACGTCTGCAGAATATCCTACTTTGGTTGGTTCTTCTCTAAAGGGGAGAGGCTCTTTCTCTGGTTTTTTTTTTTTTCTGTAAAAATACTGGCTTTCCAAATTTCATTACCACACCTGTATCCTTCCCATGTCTACGATATTCTGTCTTACAGGTAGACACATCTTTACTTAAGGCCCTCATGGCTGGTGTAAATAAAGCAGTACCTTACAAAGTTTTAATGTAGGAAACTGAGATAATAGATTAGATTTGTGGGTTCCTCTCTTATAATAAGAATTCATCTAAAGACCCTGAAAGAGCACAAGGAACATCCTGGGTCCCTCCCCTGCACAGAATCCAGTCATATGCCTGGATAGAAAAGGAAGCTGCCCAACATCAAATCACTCCATTGGTCCATCTAGCCTGTACTGTATACAATAACTAGGAGTGGATTCCACAGTATCCAACAGGAGTCTTTCCCAGACCTGCTGGCAAATGCCAGGGACTGAATCTGCAACATATTGCAAATCATATGCCCTCTTACATAAGTGAGATCCCTTTCCCTCTGACATATCTTTCTGGCCATGCAGGGTCCCCACTGGATAGAAGAGAAAGCTGACAAGTAGCAATGTATGAGCAAGCTGAGCTAGTACCAAGCACAGACATTACCGCTGCCAAGGAAAAACATATTCACCCAGTACTAAACATTATTCAAACGATCAGGAGACATTTCTGGGCTTGCAGGACTTTAGTGTTTTTTCTCTCCAAATGAAGCATATCAATTCCCTTGTGGGTTACTCTCATCTCTGGTTTCTTGCTTTTAGCCTACTGGATTCTCCTATCAAACTTGTCCAGAATTTCACTTTGATCAAATTAAAGAAGTGTTAAAATGACATTATTACTTTGCCATCAAGGAATACTTGTGACCCTCTTTAATGGTGTTGGATTATCAAGAAGCGATAACATGAATGCAATATTTGCATAATATGGAAGGGGGACCTCATGCTAGAGAACAACACAGAGCATCTTATGGCAAGATGCACACATCTTTATATTTTACAGCCAGGTTATTACAAAAAATAATATCTGCAAAGCAACTCCATTCTGTAAAGAAGCTCCATTTATGATGAACTGTACAGACCTTTTAGAGAGGACAGAAAGCATGCCAAGCAAAGCAGAATACATAATCCCTACACCTAATGAACACCCACCCCTGTAACAATCATTTCAAATTCTAGCAGGCACCTGTACAGCAAAAGCGACCACCGCAGTCACATATGGGCATATCAAGCTTTCTGCAAGCACTAAAAGCAGACCTCCAAAGACAAGAATATGCAAAAGTACAAACTGGCAACCAAAACAATCCAAAACAAACAGCAGTATATCAGTGCTACAATACCTGGTTGGTTTGTGACTTCTAAACAAACAGCGCATGTGGAAAAATAATGAAAGTGATGAATTAAGATATGAAAGAAGCAAGCTTTAAGAACTCCAGAATACTCTAATAACAATCCTATTTATTTTTAAGCAAAACCCAGCATGTTCATGGAAGTTAAATTAAGGCAGGCATGGCTACAGGAGTGCAAC
This sequence comes from Sceloporus undulatus, assembly GCF_019175285.1. Lineage (NCBI taxonomy): Eukaryota > Metazoa > Chordata > Lepidosauria > Squamata > Phrynosomatidae > Sceloporus > Sceloporus undulatus. The sequence goes on from NC_056525.1 coordinate 88,695,843, forward strand.
CTCTATGAGCTTCAAACACAAATTTCCTATGTGACAGTTATTTGATAGAGGTCCGTGCTATGATTATGAGATTAGCCTTTGCCCAGCAATAAACCTGCCCCAGATTGTGGTCTACTAAGCTTCATGAGTACAAGATCAGACCCTGTATATGAATAAAGGTTAGGTTAAAGTTAATGTATTTGGATAAGCTTGCATTACTTGTCAAGTTTTTCTGTGTTCTGCCGCCAGTGAGTCATATCCTTTCTCCATCTTAGATTCTCTTGACTTCCAAACGCACTCCCAGAAGGACTTCTTTCTGCCAATATATTTGTTGTTGTTTTAAAAAACAGCTTTTAGTATTAATTTTGCAAGCAATTGAAGGTAAAAACAAAAGTGTGATGACACCCCACTATACATAAGGAAACAATAATCTTCTTGTGGCATTAGATGAGCACTGTACTTCGAAAGGAATCATCATTAGTGCTAACGGAGCCTTTCAATTAATACAAGTATACTGTTTTGAAGCTGAAAAGGACATCTAAACTATTTTCTATAATCTCTTGCTTAAACTACAAGGAAACCTAAATATACACAAATTCAAAACTCACTCTGTAGCAAGTGGTTGTGCTCCAAACATGGGAATTTTCACTGTCTAGCCCCTTTCACACATTACTTACCCAAAGTGGGCACTGTTCAATGATGGGGGTAGGTTCTCCTTCCTTGTTCCACCCAACTGGCCCTGTCCACAGATATGTTGATAAGGGAGGGAGAAAGCCACACCTTAAGCAATTTATTTTTTTTAAAAATATATAACTCCTAGAATCCCCCAACCTGCATGGCTACGACGGCTGAGGGATTCTAGGAGTTATAATCCAAAAGAATACGTGTGTGTATGTGTGTGTGTGGCTTCAAATCACCTGTTGACTTATGCTGACCCCATGAATTTCAGTTTTCTTAGGAAAGGAATATTTAGAGGTAGTTTGGCCAATTAGTTCCTCTGAAATACAGCCTACAGCTTCTAGTATTTTTTGGCAGTCTTCCATCCAAATATTAACCAGGGCTGACTCTGTTTAGCTCCCAGGATCAAACAGTATCTGATGCCTATAGGGTAAACAGCTGCTCTCAATATCCTCTCGTTAACATGTGGATGTCTAGGGGGAATCAGCAGAAGCAGAGCCTCTCTCCCTGGTCATTTTGTGGACTTCCCTTCTCCTAGATAATACACAAAGCAGGTATCTGTTTCAATTATGAAGGGCAACAGTCAACTTACCCAGCTGTCCCCTGCTTCGCCGCACCATTTCTTGCCTTGCCCCGATGCTCCCGAGTATGGCTTCTTCAAGTTTGGCCCTCATATCTTTTGATTTCTTGAATGTCAGACTGTTCATTCTTTCAAACACTTTCTTACCCTAAGTGTTTCACAAAAGGGAAAGAATATGGATCAAGAACCATATCCTTATAAACAACAACAGATTTTTTAAAAAACCAAGGGACCACAAACTGTAAGCCACTGATGGAGAAAGAACCACAGTTAAAAACGGCAAGTGGAAACAGAGAAGCAAGCAATGTAATAAGGTTGCTTTTACTTTAGAGTAGTGTAAACTTTGATCTTCTAGGTTTTTGGACTTTAACTCCCAGAAGCCTCAGCCATCCTGGCCAACAGTCAGGAATTCAGGGAGCTGATGTCCAAAACATCTGGAGGACCAAAGTTTAGGAATCACTGCTTTAGAGAGTTCTGCTTTTCCATTGCTAGTTAAAGTGAGCAGAACAATTCATGGCCATTTTATACCACAAAAGTGTTTCAATGGTTGGTGTTCCCTTTTATAGTATCTTGGGAACTGTAGCTTTGTAAAGAGTCTGGGTATCTTAGACACAAAATTCTCAGTACTCATACTTCACTTCTCATCTTTCTTTTGAAGAAACTATGACAATCAAATCTGTTCCAAAGTGATGGTTATTTGCAGTCCTAATGTGTTCTAGATGTATTTTCTCTCCTTTATTTGTACTTTTGCCTTCCTGGAGCAATACATACTTAATATTTACTTATTAATAAATAAATAAATATTTATGAAAATATTAAAACCCCACCTTTTATCAGGAGGCCTCAGTGTGAGATTTACCCAGAATTATTCTTGCTGAATATAACTGATGGAATAAAGGACAATATGGTTCAAGATGAATTAAGTACTTTACTATATATGATAACGGCTGCTCGACTGATTTGGGCAAAAAATTGGAAATCCAGCAGAACTCCAACAATAAGGGAATGGTCTTTGAAGCTGAATGAGCTAGCAACTTTGGACATGATATCAATGTCAAAAAATAATAGAACCTTGCAACAATATGAAGAGAAATGGGGTAAGATTTCAACATTATGGGAAAACAATTATAATGATGTATGATAGATTCAATATTTTTTTCTCTCCCTCTCTTAGGTATATTTTACTAAGTGATATTTATATATGTATGTAATTCTTTATTTGTCTTATAATAATTAATAAAGGCATTTTAAAAAAAGAGGCCTCAGTGTGACATACAAATAAAATACATTTAAAACACTATAGAAATGAATACAATAAAAATAACTTAAATAGATTAAAAATACAGTAAACAACTGAACAAATCAAAACAGGTTAAAATAATAACCCAGTATCAAATAGGGATCCATAGGATACATCTATGGATGGAACTACTTTGTGATTAATGTTGCTAGGAATATTGCTGTAGTCCCCATGGCAGCCCTTTGTGTACTCACAAAACATGCTGAGGGGTGGGGTGGCGGGATTCAGAAACCCTTCAGGGTTTTCTAAGTGGTGTTGAGGGAGGCAGAAGTAGAGAGAGAAAATGTATGTCATACTGGCAGTGCCAGTGTGTCATTGGGTTTAGGCCAGCATGAATCAATATTCATGAAAAAAGCAGACAGTGGGTGTTCATGGAACATTTTGAGGAGGCTGTCAGCAGATGCAATACCAACAGAAGGTTGCATGATTAAGCTGCATGATGGAGGGCTGAGCCTTCAGAAGTTCAGAAACCAAAAAGAAAAACTGATTCAGTTCGTTGAAAAAATAAAGGGTGATAAATCTAGTTGGGACATATGTAGCTTTCACACTTGCAATAGAGTTGTGTATTTCTCCAATACAGTTGTGATTTGCAAAAGATGGACTAGCTATAGAACTATAATTAGATGATATACTTACCAATCACAGACAGAATATTGCGAGAAGTCAACAGGACGGGAGGGAGGGAGCTAGTAATGCCTATATTTTTGTCAGTTGTATTTTTTTTCTCTCAATTTGTTAATAAAGCTATTTTGATTTTTAAAAAAAAAAAGGGGGGGGAAGCAATAGAAAAGATGCTAATCCTAACAGAAACATACATAGAATTCACATTTTCAGTAGTGTTGTTGTTTTCCAAAGATCATTTAACTTCTTCAGAAAAAAGAAAACCTTCTTCACTGTCATCTTTCTAGCACAGTACCTTGTATTCAAAGCAAGAAACACAGAGATATAGCAAATCCAACAAGCGATTAAGCTGCAGCACAGAGAGGTCTGTGAACCATTTCTGCAGGACACCTTCATCAGCATTCTTCAGAACCCACAAGAGACAGATCAAAAGGTTCCGACTAGACTCAGCTGAAAATGTTGAATGCTGCCTGGTGGTCTGAACAACAGAAAGAACATGTTAGAATGGTGTAGGCAACAGTTAGGGGTTGAATGGCCACAAACTCATTCCCCACACATGTCCCCCTTATCTCCCTGCTGTACTTTCCTAAACCTGGGTGTAATTTTCCCCCCAAAAATGATTCAATACTCTCTACATCCCAAGAGAAAATGGGGAACATGTTTGGTGTTTCAGATCCCACTTCCAGGATACATTAGGCCCAGGACAGGTCTCTATTTAACAAGAACATAAACTGGAACTCAGCTTCTGGTTTACTTCATTGTTATAAAATGCCTAAGCAGCCAGGAGAGGTCCAAAATGTGACAAAATTAATAAGGAGTGTTTGCTGGAAAAGGGGACTGATTTATTTACTTATTTTAAATTGAGAGGGGTTGGAGTGCAGCAAGAACAATCACGGCAGAGCTGTAATTTCCCCAGTCTTGGACTAGAAGCACAACCTGAACCTGCAGTCCCAGCAAATCAGTCTATTCAGAACAATTCAAGTTCTGCTTTCCTGCTTTTTGAAGTCTTAAAGTGGAACCCTAGCTGGTCCAAGAGATTTAATATCAGTTCTCCCAATTTTAACTTAAAATGTGTGGGCGTGCCCTTCATCGTCTTTCCAAATTGAGAGCAAATGTTAAAAAGCATGTTGTGCACTGAAAAAGTTATTATGACACAACTATCTTTCAGGAACAGAAATAATTTTGTTCCAGCACAATCTGTCTGTCACCTCCCACTCACTCCTTTGTTCAATGAAGCATGCAAGAAAAAAATAGTTGCAACTGTTCAGAATCATGAGTTCCACCCACACTGGATGCCTCTCTCACACAGGGTATGCCTATTTATCTATTCACAGATGTTCCGGAAGAAAAATACTTTTTTGTACCGATGACGTGAGGAGAAAACTGCTGGGCCGTGTGAGTTGTGGGACAGAGGTTCCAGCGATGGCCATGGCAACTGTCTGGCTTATCATGCTCCCACTCTCACCCTCGTAGTCATCTGCTGCTGTGCAGCTTGGCCTTCCACGCTGGTTGTGACTTTCTGTAGAAACACAGGCCGACTCCAATGAAAACAATTACAACAGCCCATTCTCCCTGTGTTCCTTAAGAATTTCACTTAACTAAGAGGGAAAGCAGGAAGGCACCCTTAATTAAACTGCAGGTAAACAAGTTAAGAATGATTATAGTGGACACTTATTTTTGTGGACCAAGGTGTGAAGTCATCCATCCCTGGTGACTTCACACCTTGGTCCAGGGAGCCCTGGTGGTGCAGTGGTTAAATGCCTGTACTGTAGCCACAAAGTTGCGAGTTCAATCCCAGGGGCTCCAAGGTGCACTCAGCCTTGCATCCTTCCATAGGTCACTAAAATGAGTACCCAGCTTGTTGGGGTCAATTAACTTACACATTGTAAACCACTTAGGGAGTGTTAGTTCACTGATTAACGGTATACAAGTATACTTGCTATTGCTATTGCAATCCCCTTCCCTTGGTTACAGATACCAATACAAGTTGAGTCTCCCTTATCCAAAATGCTTGAGACCAGAAGTATTTTGAATTTCAGATTTTGGAACATTTCCATATACATAATGAGATATCTTGGAGATGAGACCCAAGTCTAAAAATGAAATTCATTTAAGTTTTGTATACATCTTATGCACATAGCCTGAAGGTAATTTTATACACAATATTTTAAATAATTTTGTGCGTTAAAGGAACCATCAGAAAGCAAAAGTGTAATGAGCTCAACTATCCATGCAGATAACTATGGAATATTTTAGAATTTGGAATTCCAGATAAGGGGAGACTCGATTTTTTTGCCAGCTGAAACTCCTATGTTGGCCATCTATTTGTTGAAGCTCCCCTGATCCTTCACCAATGACTAAGATAACTAGGGTTAACAGGAGTTGCAAATCCAATAACATCTAGGGGGGAACACATTATCCACCTCCACCATATTTAGTACTGAAGCAGTCTCCCATTAAAAGTCAATGCCAAGGGATAGCACCTAACAACAGGCAGAAAGACCACATGCCTTTATCTTCTTCTGACAATGACAATAAAGTTAATCCACTCTGGCAGAGTTCATTCCACTGAAATCATCTCATCAAGGATTTCTCCAGATTCTAATCTGGAACCAGGACTGCTCCTTACAGGTAGTTTAAGGTTTGTTATGCTTAACATCAGAAACAGAACTGTCATCTTCCGCTCTCAGATCATTACAATGTAGACAAAGTCTAAATGTCAAGACATGCAGTCCAGTGCTCTTAATCCTCATCTGGTATAAAACAGAGCTTGGAAATGTTACTTTTTGGATTACAACTCCAGATAACCAGTGGAAGAATCCTCCAGCTAACTAGTGGAAGTGCTAGCTATGGGATTCTGAGATTATAGTTCAAAAAGCAAACAGTGGTATAAGACTAAATAAACATTGTGATAGCAACAGCAGAAGCAAAAAGAAAAAAAAAAGGAATTTGAAAGTATTTTGATCTGTCCTGTGTGACTATCTTCAAAATTTTTGTCATGGAGACAGAATCTCAAGATGTATATTTCAAGCAATTATTTCTTGGCAGTAGCTTAGGAGTCACTTTTTAAAAACTGTGTTTGTTCAGTACACAAGCAGCAGTATAACAGTCTGGCAGGGCTCATTTGCTATTTTTCTAAATATACAAGAATCGCACACAAAATACCTGTAAAATCGTACAGTTGGGGCACACTCTCCATGATTGCTCCAATCAAAGGCAGATATAGTGTAGCTACCCTGGCTTTTACCTGTGGGTCAGAGTACCGTGGGTCGGAGTCATGGCTAGATAGCAAGTTGTGTACCATGCTGATGACTTTCTTGTGCAATCCAAACAAACTGTTAAAATAGAGTACAGTCAAAAGGATTACTTCATAGCTGTAGAACAAACAATACTTGGTAAACACACACCCATTTCAGAAAGTAATTCTTTATCACTGGCCTTCATGGGTAATGTACATTTCAGTTTCACAGTCCCATCAGAAGATGTATGCATCTTTCCATTCACTGAAGATCATAGAATTATGGACCTAGAATTAACCTGGTTTTATTCACCACAGCAGGATCTGCAAATTTCATATTGCTCTAATATTAGCCCAAGGGTTCTCAAACATTTAGATCAGACACAGAATATAAATAATGGCTGTATGCTGTATTTGTCCCATTAAATCAATGGCACAAATACCTTCCAGTTGATTTATCCAGACAAAAGAAATGAGTCCTCTGGCAGATGAACTACTATCAATACATTCATACATACTCCTATTCCAGATCCTAACTGTACCCAAAGTTCATTGCGGGGACATATATGACTATGCTTCTAATGCTCCTTCATTCTTCTATCATAATTCTTCTCTGCTGATTTGCCTCCATTCACATCCACTGCCTCTCAACTCCACCTTTTTTCTTCCTATCTGTCTTCACTTCTACATCTTCTGCACCTTTGCCTTGCTAACTGCATCAAAAGGTCCAGTGGTCTCATTTGAGAAACTGGAGCTTAATACTGCAGAAGAACATCCTGAATGCAGACTAATAAAAGCTTTGCATATAACAGGCAGTGTGTGTTTTTATACAGTGCCTATTACATGGAACAGGTAGTTGAACTACCAATGAACAAATCCTCGCATCTGAAACAAGCCAGATATGCCTCATGATGCACAGGTATAAAAGAAATACCAAAGAAAGGGACAGAAACTAAACTACAACTTCTCACCATTGCTTATGCTAGCTAGGGCTAATTGGAGTTGCAGCCAGACTATGTAGTTTGCCTACACATGGCCCCGTGCCTTTATTTACTGTGCAGCAAACCCGGTTTCCCAGTGAAGCAGAAACCATGTTAAATAATAATAATAATATTTATTTATATTCCACTTAATCACTTGGAATCCAAGCGGATTACAACAATAAAATGAGATACAGTTAAAAATTCTAAAAACCACTATCCCCCCCCCCAGTATAAAAACATACAGTAGTAATACTAAGAAGAAATTAAACCAGAAAGACATTAAAACAATAGTATAAAATAACAGTTAAAATCAATAGAAGATTAGAAAGAAATTTATATCAGGGTCCAGATAGGATGGAAAAGGGGAGGGAAAAAAGGCGGGGGGGGGGGGGGGAGGTAAATAGAGGTGGACCTAGTCTGAAAAGGCCTGCCGGAAAAGATCCATCTTAATAGCCCTCTTAAAGGTTTTCAAGGTGGTAATCTGACAGATCTCCTCCAGCAGGTCGTTTCAGAGTCTAGGAGCAACGGCTGAAAAGGAACGCTGGGTCACTGCCAAATGTCCAGTCCTCTTTGATTGAAGCAGATTCTTCCCAGTAGAATGACAAAAGACATTCAGACAACGTCTGTGGATGTTATTACCAATAATTCAGAACTTGTGATTACCACAATGATGTGCTTGAACAACAGTTATGATGATATTTAGTGTATGTTAATGACAGAATATGTTGGGTTTTTTTACTGTTTAAAAATGGTGGGTTCAGTTAGACTCCCACATACCATTTATGTAGGTTATATTTCACATTATGGGATATCACTGATCTCAATGCCTTATGTACAATTGCACTATTTTACTACAAAAGAGAAGATACTAAAAAGTTATTTTTAAAAAACTTGCTAAAGTGTTCATATTTATTAAAGTATTTTATTTGTATGACTTTTCTGAGATACATTTAATTCCAATCCATATTGTCATTTTTTAAAAAAAAATTAATGAGGATTTGTAACAGGCATGAAATACCATGCTCTTCAGGGCTGAAATCAAAAACTAGGCCTGCAGAAATCAAAGCTTAGTAAAATCATAGTTGGAGTATTATTCAGAACCTCCTGCATGAACGGAATCTCATGAAACTTTGGGTAGGTGGATCAATATTATGAAGAACTTTCTGTTGCTGATATCAAAGCAGCTTCCCACTAGGGTCCCATACACATGGCTGTCTCTCAGTGCCATAGTCTCTATAATAATGTATTTAAGTCTGCTATGACAGGCAAGAGATGAGGACAACCATCTAAAGAGATATAAAATGTCATTGACCTAAAGAGAGACTGAGGCTTGAGAAATAACATATTTCCTTTCTTTCCCCTTTAATATCACGTTTGACTGCAGCCCTGCCTTAGGCAAAATTCTGCTTGTGAGCCATCAGATCTGCTCTGAATTATTCTACCCTGCTAGAAATAATTTTTAAAACTCACCCATCTGCATCAGGATCTAAAATGACAGCCAACTCAGTAAGAACAAGGCCTGCCAAATAGTGCTGCTGGCGGAAAGGCACAGACAGTTCAAACATATTTGCTATCTTTTGATCCTGGACATTTGTTGAGAATCCAGAACTCTGTAAAAAGAAACAAACCTTGTCTTTCCTATGTTTTATGGTATGCATTACAGCTCAGACAATGAACAATATTTTAAAACAGATATGAAGTAGGTGCATCACTTTTTTGCCTGAGTAGCAGATATGCTGGCAGAAGCTACACCTCAAAACTTTAATAACTTTATATTTATTTATTTATTGCACTTATATCCCATCTTTTTTGCAAAATGGGATCAAGGTGGCTTAATATTTTTATTAATATTTTATTTGGAGATTCCCAAGAAGTTTCACAAAATGTCCTGTCTTCTGTGGCAGACCCCTCATCTCTAACTTCCCATTTTCTCAACTGGTAAATTTTACATGACAGGCTCAACTGAATCTTTACAGTAATGTTATCTTACAATATTTATTGCTGTAGTTGTTTATTTAAGTAACACACAAGCACAAAATATACAAGATGCTTCTATAACAAAATAAACTTTAAATGTTCTCACGTAAAGTAATTCTGTAAATAAATTTGGTTTTAGTCAACCAAATTTGTATTTAACAGCTAAATTTTGAAAGGCTGCCTATAGCTCTTTTAAAGTTGGAATAACAGAATATCTGCAGTATTTTGCACACAGTACAGAGGCAAATACCTGCGAATCACACCAATTTTGTTTTTTAAAAAGTTGGTAGTTTGAAGGGCTTTAGCGGAAAGCTTCAGGAACCGCAGAAATAGGGACCCGGAGCTGCATTTGGCTACATTATACCCCCCACCCTTTCTCTAAGTGGGGGGTGACAGACAATGTTATATTCCTTACTAATCAAAACATCTCAGGGCTCTGACCTGGACAGGGTGTTACTATCCACTAATCTGCTATCTCTCCAAGACAAAGTGTATTCTAGGACATCCCTTGATATGTTGCTCACCTGAGAGGTTGCTGAGGACACAGAAGGGGATGGGGATGCAGGAGGCGTCAGCAAACTGCATGGTAAATTCAAAGTGACGTAGTGTTCATGGCTACAGACAATCCGAAGGAAATCCAACCTCAAAGACACAAGAGTGCTTGGATTTGGTAAGGAATAAAGCTTGGATGACACCTTGTAAACATGGGGAAAAGTATAGTGAATTGTTAAAAGCCACAATGACTCACTATAACTTAAGTTGCAGCATAAATGTATCCTGGTTTTGCTAGATGACAGAAATAGGTTTTGTTCCCACCCTGTTGCTTTTCACCATATTCATGATTTGAATGAGTTCCTGAGTTCCAATTAAATTTGGCCCTAGGGTTCAAAGAGATTTCCCACTCTTCAGTCTGAATGTAAACTAGAAAAAGCCTCCTCGTGTCCTCAAGAGGCCATAGGGGCTAATTTAATCAAAGCTGGCCCTTTGCATGACAGTTTTTAGCCCAGCAGCCTATAAAACAACTGGAAGTATATAGAATCATAGAATTGGAAGAGACCTCAAGGGCCATCCAATCCAAGCCCCTGCCATGCAGGAACTCACAATCAAAGCATCCCTGACAGATGTTCATCCAGCTTCTGTTTAAAAACCTCCAAAGAAGGAGACTCCACCACACTCAGAGGGAGTACGATCTATTGTTGAACAACTCTCACTGCCAAGAAATTCCGCCTAATATTTAAGTAGAATCTCTTTTATATTCTGGTCACTCTTGATTTTAAAAACCAAATGAACCAGATGAAAACTTGGGTGTAAATCATGTCATGAAACCTGAAAACCTGGTGAAATTAACTTCTATGGTTCAGCTTTTAGTAAAAACAGAAGGAGTGAGGAGAGGCATAGCTCTCCCAGGTACAGTGGGCAAGTGTGGGGAGGTTTCCCATTAAGCCTTCTGAGGTTCCAAGGCTGAGCACAAGGTGAGATGTCAACGTGGGGACATTATTTTCTAATGGTGTAGACTATTTCCTGCCTAAAAGCAAGATGCACACCTAGCTCCAAACTGATAGTCTTCAATGCTGAAAACCACTGTCTTGTCGCTCCACAGCCAGCAAACATTCATCCTCGTTCATCCTTATTCAGCCCCTTTATTTCCAACATCCTTTCTTGCAACAGCTGACAATAATTCTGTGCTTCTACTTCATCCAATCTGTTCCCACCCAATATAAACGTCTTTTTACCTGGAACTGTGTCACCTTACCTGTTTGTAGTAAGCTTTAATAAGCATAAACACAAATCCTCTGTCCATGACAGACAACAGATCATTGAGAAAGAATGCTAAACTAGTGTTGAGCCTTTCAATCATTTCCGAATCCTATATTGGAAGAGAAAATGGGGGGAAAGAAAGTGTTGTGGTGTCTGCTAACATTAATGTTTCATGCTACAGTCGTGATCCGACAACTTGTCATATATTTGGAAGTTATGTTTTGGGATCAGGGCTTAAACTTTGACAAGAGTACAGCTGAATTGCTTCCATTACCTTCTGAAACCGGGAGACTATATCACTGGCAATTGTGCTGACCAGAGCAGCTATGTCATCCATAAAGCGCTCTGGAAAACGATTCTTCCTTGGTGCATCGAGTTTGTCAGCAAAATACAAATGATGTACCATACTTTTCACCTGGAGGGAACATATATTACCAACTGCAGTCACTTGCAGGAAAAAGGTCAGCCCTACATAGTATTGTGATTGTCTACTTTTCCATAAATCAGATTTAACAGTTACAACAATAGCTATAGAAATCATCCTCTCTGGTGATGTGCTAAATTTTCATCTCCAAAGGTTTCAAGTGGTGGGAAACACCTTGCAAAACCCTTCTTTATGTCTGTGTCTCTGTCTATCTGTCCATTCTTGAAGCTTGAGCTGTTGCTTTTTTTAAATCAATGTTCTTCTCTCTTTTTCTCTTCACTAAATAATCCCAGCATATTAATTATGATACAGAAAAGAGTCCCACATAGTCAATCACAAGGCATGTTCCCTGTATTATCACATTATAACAGCAAACCATTAGATTATTTACCATTAAAAAACAAATAATTTTAAAGCAAATCAATAAAAGACAGAGGGTGAATTATCTAGAGTCCCTATTCATGACTGGTTCATATTCACAATCCCTGCGTATTCACTAGTTTAGGGAATATGTATGGACCATGAAATTACCCCAATCCTCACTTCCCAGACAGCAACCATAATGAGCAACAGAGGTCTGTTTATCAGTCAGTTGGGAAGTAGCTGAATGATGTTTCAAGCCTCCACTCACAAATGTGAGGGGAAATTGTGACAGGGGCCTGCTTCTGACCATTGCACCAGAGATCATTCACAGGAGGGAAACGGCAACTGACAAGAGAACAGACCCCTGTTGTTTGCTGTGGCTCCTGCCCATGAGTGAGGATAGTGGGGGGGGGGGGGGGGTCGGCCTGGGAGGCACTATGTAGCTGTGTAATTAAGGTAGTTAGGCCCCATATAGACAGGCCAAAATAAAGCTGCTTCGAATCACTTTGGAGGTATGCTGTTTCAATGATGCATACGTCCTAAGAGTCTGGAAGCCACGCCAAAGCCACAGTCCAGTCCTAAGGACTGGAGTGCAGCTTTGGCGTGGCTTCCGGATTCTTAGGACGCATGCATCATTGAAACAGCATACCTCCAATGTGACTTGAAGCAGCTTTATTTTGGCCTGTCTGTATGGGGTCTTAGTTAGCTAAGTAGATGATACAGAATCATAGCCATAATCAACATCCAGTCATGGTTGGACACACATCAGCTATTAGGACTCTGCTACCATTTAAGCTCTGCTAGAATTCCAATAAGCTGCACCAAAACTTCCAGTGGCCACCTAGAAGTCACTTCAGTCACTTTACAGCTGCTTCTGAGAGTGATGATGATTTTGGCTGTGTTGGTATGTTAGCCTTAGGGCCAAAAGAGGGCCTCCAAATTTGGGGGGCTGGGGTTGGAATAGGGAATCTAAGAAGTCTGAAGGCCACACAAAATCCTGAGGACTGCATATGATCCACAGTGATTCCCCCATATCAAGGTTATTCTCCTCAGCAGCAGTATAGCTTAAATGTGAAAGGTTTTTCCCTGCCAATGAGCATTGGGAAAGAGCAAACCTTGGGGGGGGGGGATAGTTCCAGAGTCTGGAAGCAGGAACAGGAAAGGTACTCTCTCTTGTGTCTTGAACTGCTAATGGTGGCAAGACTGAGCGAAGGGTTTCCCGTGAGCAAAAACCAAACAGGCTCACATGGGGGATTGCTGTCTTTCAAGTAGCCTACGTTCAAGTCTTACATTGGCTTATAGGTAACATCCCCTCAGTTCATCCCCAATCTCCATTACGAGAAATTAATTTTTGTAGGTATTTTAAATGCTGCACTAGAACAGATGTAAAACTAACACTTGGGGATTCAGTGAAATTAATAGTAATAAAAGAAAAAAAATCCTTTAAACAGTTTTCCAATTCTCTTACCATAAGTTCAAAAAAGAACCATGCTTGCTGCAGAGCTGCCTCCCGTACGCTTCCACTGCACACAACCCACTGTAAGGCCAGTTCTTCGTGAAAAAGCTAGACAGATTCAAATTCAGGTTTGAGTGTCAGCTGCATAACCATTCCCAAAAACACATTCCCCCCACCATAAAAATTTACAACTGCCCAACTAACAAACAAATAGGGGAAGAATGACAGGAAGCAAAACAAGGTATGTGAGGCTAACAGTAATGGTAAATGTCTTTTGATGAAACATTCAACCATGTTAAATAACCAAGATGTAGTGTTTGTGAGAAAATGTTTAACTTTTTTCACCATCTGGATGAAAAAAATACTCAGTATTAACTTTCATTTTTTCTCCTTCGTTACATTTGATGTTTGCGTCTGTTTTAAAACTTTTCATCTGGCGTTTTCTTAGCAGAAATAAGAAGAGTGTATCTAAGATTTATAAAATGATCATTATAAGTTCCAACTACATACTCAAAGTTTTGAAGCAAACCAGCAAGTAACGGTTCAGTTCTCGACCATCAGCCTCATGAAACAAGCTTGCAGATAAGAAGAGCCCACTGTACTCTCAAAATCAGGATATGCTGAATTATGATCCAATGATTCATTACTGAACTTCCTTGCCTTGCCACACAATATCAAATTGTCTTCACTAAAGTCTACCTTTTTAGTTGGTAATCGTCCTGTTAATGTTTGTAAGAAACTTGACGTCTCTGTGTGCGAAGACATACGATTACAACTTCGATCTGTAGCCTACAGGGGTGGAAATGAATGAATGATGACATCACATTAAAATTTGCTGGGGATGATATTTGCAACTCAGGGACAAGGCACATCAACAAGGAGAGAGAGGTGTTTGGGTCTCAAATGCTTGGTCATGTTCAGGTTTAATTTAAACCAAGTGACAAAAAGCGTTTGAACTGTTTGTTTAAAGTATCAAACACAATGCTTAGCGTTTCATAATGACACTAAATATTGGAAAGACATGAAGCTATTCTGTAACAACATTGTATTATACTGACATACAACATGCGAAGAAATTTATATATTTCATGGCATCAGTACTATTCCTCGCAGCCTAACTAAATGTGGGAATAGTATCCCGAAATTATCCTCAAATAACCTTGGATATTGCACAGAACTATAAAATGATATGTGATTTTTATTCTTAAATTTGGTTTAAAGCATCAGTAATTCTGAATATTTAGCAATTAATAGATTTATGCTTATGTAGATAAGAAATCAGTTTTGTTGTTGTTTTCTTTAAAAAAGAGAAAGATGACAGACATTTTCAACTGATTTCAACCCTGGTTCAGTTTTAAAAGTCCAATAAATAAATAAATAAATAAATAATCATGCAGTGTTATGAAGCAAGCAACTAAGGTTAAAATGTCAAGGTACTCCACCTTTTCTATTTTGCAACCAAGTGTATCATCTTATGACACATTTTTCAGTATCAAATGTTCATTAAGTTAAGACTAAGGGATCTAATGTAGATAATGAGTGAATCATTTGCATGACAAAGGGAGGACAGAAGAGTGAAGGAAAAAATCATTATGAAAATGGTAATGATGTTTCAAAATAACAATTAAAAAACCAAATAAGATTGGATCAGAGTAACCTACTGGAAGCAATAGGACAATAATCATAATTAGAAAGATTTATTTCCATAGGTTTACTTCACGTACTACCAAGGTTGTATCCAACCTATAGAGTTTGCAATGGTCTGTAGCATGTGATGTCATTAGGAATATACTCCATATAACGTATAAAAACAATAAGGGGAAAAATGAAGGGGGTGGGTGACAATAACATGTGAAGTACAAAGTGGGAAGCAGAGACAGCTTTGCCAAGTGGTGGTTTTTCATGCAGTGTGGTGAAGTGGTAACAAAATAATGGACCATCAGCTATTCAGAAACAAATAAAATCAAGCTAAGGAAACCACAGTGTAAATGTAAGAGTATAAGATGGTCTCTAAGGTGATATCAGCCAAGGTAGGGGTGGGGAGAGAGAAAAAGAAAGTTCTAATGTAGACACCACCTGTGTAGTCTCTGTACTTGGACTAGGGTTGGATCCCCATGGGGTGGATTTTGGAGCACCAGTGTTTACCCAGGAATTGGAGCGATCTAAGCCCTGGGCATATAACAGAAAGCAGTAGGGAAAGGAAAGAAATGTTACATGTTGCATGCCACATAGTATAGGAAATGCAGGGATACTAATTTTTCAAAGATATCTAAAGATTACTTAGCACAAACACATCTTCAATTAGTACTGTTAAAAAAACACCTAGGTTTTAGTCCACATCATTATTTCTATAATCTTCCTATCACATCCAGGGCAAAAATAAATAAACAGCATGTTCAAGCAACCCCACAATACTTGTATATGTATTTGCAATAAACATTTTCTAATATATTTTTATTTAATTTTATCTAGTACATCTGTACACTGCCTTTTAGTATGATCACATATATCCATGCTCCTATAAATATGGGCCTAAGCCTACAAAAACCAGTCCCATTGAAATTAATGGGACATACGTTAGTCACATTGTCCTACTGAATTCAATGGGAGTGACACATTAACACATTTATTCTGGAATTGAATAAATGATTATATCTTACCACTTTGAAGAAAAAAATGTTACATAACTGGATGTGTAGCTTTCTCAAGCTCCTAATAACTATCTCACAGTAATAAAGACCATTTGCATACATTTTTGATGATCTGCCCCATAGGTGCACACACAATTCTGTATCTGCAAACTGATAAACTCAATTGCTAGTTGTCCACTCTGGTGAATCACAGAGAGCCAACTGCTGGCATTGTTTCAATTAGACCAAAAGTCTCTGAATCAAACATTGGCTGTCAAATGAAGAATCCAGAGGAGAGAGGTTTATAAACCATGAAGTAATATGAATGAGCATATAGGATCTTACAAATTCACAGTAAATAAATTTCAACAATAGGAAACAATAATCAGCCCTGCAAGCTAAATTTCAACAAGAGCCACTTTGCAGTTGCTAAAAAGTTAGTTTTTTACACATCACACTTTTTATAGACATGCCTTAGAAACAATGAGGCCATTGATACTGTTAAAGCTAAAGAGGTGCCTCTACCTAAGGGTGGTCAATTTATTCTTCACACTGTAGGCCACATGACCCTATTCATGGGATTCTCCTGGCCTGGAGTTTTGCAGAGTTAAGGGATTGGGTAGGGAGGGAAAGGGAAAGGAAAGCTGTGTCATGAAAACAGCCTTCTACTCACATATCTTTGGGCCCAATTCACAATTTTACAAATTTGAGTTTGGGAGTACACAACAGAGCCCCAAACTGAATTTTGATAGTTGAAATAATTACACTTGAAAGTAAAATTGAGAGTTCCCACTGACATCAGCATGCTCAGAATTTTACAGTATTAGACCCATGATGCAGCGTTACCTCTTTCAGCTTATTAAAAACCAGAATAAGTTTCTGTTAGAAAGCTTCTATCCATTTTTATTGCCAAATTACTCCAGTAAGGCAGCTCACGTAAAACTTATCATATCCTAGGTAAATTCCATGTGCACATCACTCCCTTAGGCATTTCACAAAAAGGTCAAGGTGGTTTAATTAAGCAAGGCCATCAAATGGATACTTAAATATTCCTAGCTCTCCCAGTCAAAGCCTTAAATGTTTAATAAGAACAACATGTGTCTCTTTTTTTTAGGGGGGGGGGCTTTTTTTTAACCATTCAAAAATTATTAAATTCCATGGTCTTTCCATTTTTGTCCTGCCCTTTCATACAAATGGGTCAATGACTTAAAATCTTGTCTGATTTTTCATATAACTGAGTGTAAAATGTTTTTTCAAATGGCTCATAAAATAATTTAGGTTGGAAGGAAGAATTAAAGGTCAGAATCCTACAATAAAGAGTCTTGCTCTTTTGTTGATATTGCCCTTGCACAGGCAGGCATCTGGAAATGCAATCTGCTTGTAATCAAGGATTCCCCTTGAATGCTCTGCCTGACACCAATAAGAATATCCTGGCAGTTGTATATTGGTATATCCAAAGACAGTATAGTCTAGATCCTAATGGGTTTCCTTGTTTAGTTTGTATTCATTAAAAACATTGTCTGTTACTCTCAAATAAAGCACAGTTTTTACCTTACTCCCAATGATTGACCGTACTTCATCATCAGGTGATGTTGGAGTCCCAGATATATCTGGGTTGCTATTGCTCAGGCTCCTAGAGCGATTTAAATTTAGGCTTGCTGGTCTAATGGCTGTACGAGCCATGGTAGCATAATGTACTGATCCTCCTAAAGGACCTAAAACAACAGTGTGGAATATAAATCAATACATAATATATTTGTACTCCACTTTTGTAATAATAATAGTTCATCTTTGACTTCTTGTCATGCCAACATCTTACACAACAATACTTGAATGATCCTTTGTGTCTCATCTCCAGTTTTGGTACATTACCACATCTGGATCAGTTCTTTTATGCAATACGTAGGTGATTTTCTAAAAGAAGAGGTACTGGAACTCAAGCTTCCTTGGAAGTCATACAGTGCTTTTATCTTGGAATTCTCTCCCCAATAAAAATCTCTGCACTTACTTAATAGTGAGGGGAAAATACTCTGTGTGTGTGTGTGTGTGTGTATATATATATATATGCTTAGATAGAACAAAAGTTAACCCCCTAAGGGAAAGGGTTCTGCCCTTAGTAGAGCTCCCTCTGTAACAAACCCCTGCTCCATATCCCATGAAAAGTCTACTTCTAGAAGTCTACTTCTAGAGTAAGGTGATATATAACATGAGGAGTTGTGGTGGGAAAGATGTACTGGCAAAATGTGAAGCCTGCCCACAACATGTGTACTCTCTTAACATTTCCCATTGCTAAAGTTGTGTTAAGCCCTGATGAACTATAACTCAATTAATCCCTGAAATCATGCCCTTCAGTTATAATCTTTCAATGTAAAAGCAGTTTAAAAGGAAATGTACCTGGTGATGGTGAATTAGAAGAAGTGTTTGGTAAACAAAAAACATAATAAATATATGAAGTGAGAAGACAGTTTCTGCCATGTTGGTCTTGGTTTCCTTCTAGGTTTTTGTGCAGCCTGTTAACAATAGAGGCCATGGCTTCAAAAGATGCTTGTCCCAGATTGACTAAAAAGAAATAGAAGGAAAAGTTTGACATCAGGCTATTTATCAGTGCTGGCATTTTCACTATAAAAACAGCTAATTTTAAAAATGAAAAATAGTAGTGTTTTTAAAAAAAGTACAGTAAACCAACACAAATAAGATCTATAAAGTAGCTTAAATATGGGTGGA